>NC_092241.1:36577296-36587296 GCF_036320965.1 Panulirus ornatus | reverse complement strand
TGGGCAGGTTGAGGAGAGTCCTGAAGAGCTAAAGATAGCATGGAATGGTTATGGAGAAGCATAAACTGCTAAGGATAGCCTGGAGTGAATGGAAAGAAGATGGACTTACTAAAGATAACTACGGCCACTTAACGAGAGCCTGGGTTAAGTGAAGAGTACCGGGACCGGTTGAAATGTTAAGGGGAAGTCTGGTATGGCTGCTAAGATGTATGCTTATAGCCCGATAGGCCTCAAGCCTAAGAAAAATCTCAAACGGATGAAAGGAACGCCTGGGCCATTAAGTTAGTGCCTGAAATAATCTAGCTGAACCGTTGTATCTGTTGAAAGGAGCCTGGAGCTATTATGAAGATCATAGGCCACTGAGAAGAATTTAGGAAGGCTGGGTACAGATTTAGCTTTTTGAATAAGAGCGCTGTATCGTATCTCCTTTGACTGTCTTGATGCTAATTACAAATTCATCAACGTACTTTAAAACAGTTCTTGGTCCACCCGGCGCTCTGAGTGTTCCTACTAGTCTTTATTCTATCTCGCTTTTCACTGCCCTGCTGCTTTCTGTGAGGCAACACCCTTTCTTCTTTGGTCATTTTACCTCGCTCAACATCCATCTCAAGTTCTGCCTGAGTTCAGAAATAATTCCACTGAAAATCACAGAGTGACAGACAAGGACAAAGAGGTGATTGTGGATTTTGTCTCATCCGTTGCCCTACAACTTCTGAATCCACATTTAAGTTTTGTGCTTTCTGGAATGGCAATGACAAAATTCACCTTTTCTAAGAGCAGAGAGCATCTTGTCGGTGGATGTCTTTTAAATGTGCAAGGCTGCTTTACTTTCACGTGCAATAATCGTAATGGGCAGTACCTCTGTTCGTTTCTTTAAAGATAAAACCTTGTTCTGTGCAGTGAATGCACCACTTCATCTGAATCAGTGATAGGAATATTCGTTTGTGGTCACCGTCTCTTTCACTGCCTCGTTTAACACCATTAGCTTAATCCATTGACCTACTCCTCTGACATCCTTCTTCCAAGGCAAATTGTTTGGATCTGTAACATATTGTTGATAATATTTCCACTGCCGACCAATGACCTTGTTGGCCATTTCAACAACAGCTGCTCCAGTTTGGTGCTGTCTGGTCTCACTCGAATTTTATCATTTCTCGCAGAACTGAACAGAATTGGAACGCGGTCAGTCCTGTTCTCAGCTTAATCAGTTCTCGTACCACGACAGATCTTCTAAAGGCACCTCTAAAGGATCAAAGCACTCTGTAGCAGTCTCGTGTGTTGATTCGTCACTGTCTTTCTTTCTTTCAATGACTCCACGGAATTCCCACGTTCTTGTCTTATGTTTTCCATCACTTTCAGGCTTCTCTGTGACTCTTTTATTATTCAGGATCATTTTGTATCAACCAAATATTCACATATCTTCCCTCTCTCTAATCTTAAAGGTACTTCCACTCTAATTCAGGCACCACCTTTACCTAACAGAAAGGCCAAGTCAGGGTTTCTTGGCAGCGTAAGAGCAAAACTCATTTAAAGAACAATATGGACGTAGCTATTTTCCCTCACTCTCTGTTTACAGTTCTCATTTTGCATCTTAGTTCTGTTCTACATACGTCCGAAATAGTCATCACACAGTTTAATATCCTCTGGGCATTATCCACTGTTTCTGGAAATGGGAGATTATATGCAATATGTTATTTTTGGTTAATACCTTGTCATGAGGTAGTTCAGTTTGTTCTGTTATGAGCCTTACCAAGGCATTTGCTGTCCTGTGATCTCTGAACAGCTATGAAATGAGAATTAGCATAATGCATTAACCTGTGAAAATTCATGCTAAGCATACCATACCCTCAGAACACAAGGATGAATCATGAGGCTTTATGTCAACAATCAGTCTTCTCTAGGCTTTAATTAGGAAAGCCTCACATGATCAACGATCAATATTGTTTGAGAAATTCTAACTTATATATTTTGTCTACCAAGAAATTCTTGAATTTTTACTAAATCTATTCACGTAAACTAGCGAGAAAAATTACTTTCATACATACGGAAACTTCAAAGGTCGCGTAAAAAAGGATTAGACTTGAAATATCAAAAAGAAGAAATATATTTCACGTTTTACATCAATCTCCACGTTTTTGGATTTTTAAGATTTCTAAAAGAAAAAAATAGCACAGTTTCTCCGCTTTAATCACGACAAACCTCTCTTTCACCCTCCACTTTCAATCTGTTATCTACCACAATTTCCTCGTTCATTTCTTACATTTTTCACCCAGTGTCACCAGCATTCTCCAAGACTTTAAGTACTCCCATTCCATATATTACACTCATATCTTCAAATTCTATCTAACTCTTTTCAGAATAGTTTGTTGTTCTGTTTCACTTTCGCTTTCATCTCTCTCCCGAGACCCTCACCTGCTTCCCTCTTACTCATATGCATCATATCTTTGATTTTCCTATTCTGGACTTTATATGCGACACACTTTGCCCGTAAGTCATCGCTGTTTTGTACAAGACTCTTCTTCCTCACCAACGTTTCTCTAAGTCTTCCTTTTCTCACGCTATACTTCAAAACTTCAACAGAAGCCTACAAATATGCGTACTTTGGGTGCGGTCACACCAAACGATTCGAGTCATTAGAGTCATTTGACTCGAGATAGATTTAATCATTCCTGTTGACAGTCAAGAAGAGTCAAGTTTGTTAGCATCCTGCTAGATTGAAACAGTTTGGGACACGTCTTCTTCTCCAGGGGAATTACGTGTCCTGTTGTGTATCTGGCGATGTAGGAGGAGGATCTGAGCACTTGAAAGATTTTGGCGAGTTTATCAATTCGATTCCGGAGTTAGTGAATCACCCAGACAAATATTTCGGTTTCTTCAGAATGACGACAGAACATATCAAGAAAGCGGTGGACAGGACGAGAATTTCCGTCCAGGAAATGGACACTAATTACAATCGTCACGACCTCGGTGTCTGCGATCACAAGCATCATCGAGAGCAGGCAGGACCCTCAGGAACAAGATTTATTAGATCTCCCAGCTCCATGGAGCCCCTCATGATCTGACGAAGAAAAAAAGGTCCTCTCGTGTTCATGACTCGGGTCGACTCGACGCGACTCGGCATGACTCGACTCGACTCCCCCACTGCGAACAGTTGCTGTAAAACCTCCTTCATATCAAGGTGGAGCGGTAAGGCGAGTCAGTTAAAGTGATGACTCAACTCGGTACAACTCGACTTGACTCGTTTGGTTTGACCGCATCGTAGCGGACACAAGACCTCAACTTTATCTTGTATATTTTCAGATGATCTTAACTTTTCATGTGACTTATTGGAATTCATTTCTCTACATTCTCATTTTCATCTCAATTTCTTTTATTTACATTACCAGTCCCATACCGTCGACCAGGCTAACCTACACGATAACAACATACGATTTGACAAAGCCCGACCCAACTCTCACCAAAGTCGCACATTAGGAACATTCTTCTTTACGTTGTGGGCTCCAGTCTGGGGCAAAAGTCCACACCAAGGGCGGGCCTAATTTGAAATAAAGAGAGGTTAATGAAGGGGAAAAGAAGAGACAAAGGAAATATTTAAGAGTTTCATAGGGAATGAAAAAAAAAAAAAACTAGCCTTTTAAAATGAGCTGTTATATTCAATGAGAAAGACATGATATGGTAGATATTTCCAAAGCTTCGAGATGCAGGAAAAGAAACAGTTAGCAAAACAACCCACACTTGAGTAGCTAACAACCACAGAGTAATCATTTGACGCATCAGCTCGCCAAGTGTTGCAGTGGTCTAGCTAGCGGTGGGGGAAGACAAGCAGCAACCTCTCGCGAATAAGAATTAAAGCAATGCCATATAGAAGAGGGGAAGTGAACCAACACGGTGGCATAGAGCAAGCTGGGTCAAGTTCTGCAATTAGCCTGGTCGAGTTGATAAGTCGGACGGCTTTCGATTCAACTCTGTCAAGTAAGGACGCAGAGCTAGAACCACCAATACAAGGACGAACCAATCCTTTGTATAAACGGAGCAACTGTTCGAAAGAAAAGGAATTTCGACAACAAAATGGAACTCACATTTTCTTTGAGGCAGACTTAATCATTTCCGCAATGTGGGGTTCCCAAGATAGAGCGGATGTTACAGTAATACCAAGTACGTTCACTGAATCGAAGGTAAGGAACTGTCGAAGGAGAAGGAAAAGTTGTGCCGAATTTTTTATAGAGATTGACAGAAAATGGGCCTTGGAGGCATTCAATTTAACCAGATTTCGTTTACCACAATGAGATCCTGTCAAAGTCTAAGTTTATTGAGGAAATTGTGTCGAGACGAGATATAGATCAAGTGAGAAAAGAAGAGCAGAATTGAAGGCTGTGGAGGAATGCTGTGCTGAGTCGTCAGCGTATGAATACATTTGGATATTTGTGGAAGAAAGGAACTCGTGAAGAATTAGAAAATTAAGTGTAGGAGACAGGACTGAACATTGCAGGACACCGATGTTCATGGAGAAGGGATTGGCTGATCCTCAAGAATCAAGGAGACAAATCGGCCAGAGAGGAAGAAAGGTGAGGGAGGGAAGCTATCAGAACGGAATAATAAAGAGAAGGTAGAGCGACAGAAGTTGTTAGCGATGCCCTTCGCCAAGTGCCAGAAAGACCTATCAGTGGATGATGAGGAGAGGTTAATGTACATGCTTTGATTAAAGGAACACTTTGCCTCACGGATAACATACCCGCAATGATAATGGGCAGTGATAAATGCTGAATGAGAATCTCAGGAAGGAGAGTATTTGCAAGCCCGATGTGCCTGATCTCTTGCCTGAATGCCCATAGAACAGAAGTTTGACGGAGACAGAAGCTTCACCGTATAAGAAACAGTAATACATCCAAGGAAAATCAGAAAAGAATATTCATAAGTTATTCCAGTCGGCTTTGTTGACTTGCCAATATTACGTTTATAACTGGCTACTGGAGGGAAGGATGCAGTTACAATAGATAATTTTATGAGACTGTGGTTAGATGAATCAACTGGGGGCAAGAGACTGTGCAGTTACAGCACGAAGAACAGAGGTAAAAGAACAGATCCAGATAATAAAGCTAATAGTTACAGCAGTCAGGAATATGGGGTGGCAAATAATTCAACCATTTCCTATGGTGCAAGTTCAAATCCCCAAGGTAGAGGATCTCGGTTTGCGGGTAAGATGACCCCAGAGTCTCGTGGCAGGAGTTTAGATAGTCGAAGAAAGATATAAAATTCGTAGAAGCAGGAGAGCAGTAGCTGAAAGAGAGGAAAAGTGTGGTGGTTGGGAGACAGACCTTGAGCCACATTACATCAAAGTTTGGGACTCAGGGTCCTCGAAGCGTGCAATAGGCGTTTTGATGTTAGATCAAGCACAGACACCACCTTTTCACTGGAAGCGTGAGTGGATATTATAGCTGGATATGAAAAAGATGCTAGTGAGCACCATATTAGACAACTGTATCTCAGTGAGAAGTAAGATGTTAGAAGAGATTCTAGACAGATGATGTTCAACAGAAGAAAGGTTACTAAAGACACCACGAATGTTTCAGTGAATAGAAAAAAGGGCAGGTGCTATCACAGAGGAAAAGGTCGTGGGAGGGGCCGGTACTACTAGTGTCTGAGCCCTCCCTCTTATTGGTAGTGAAGTCTGGCGGAAACCTGAAGATTCTTAGCACCTCATGATGCCGGAGACTAGGGGCCATATGTTTATTAGACTCTATCATGATCGTATCTAAAAACGACTGTGCAGACAGGAGATGGCAAGAGAGCTCATATGAGGAAAACATGTGAGGCTGGAGCAGTTGTATGGTACTTGTTAGGAGAACGTGGCAGGACTAGCCCAGTAGTCCCGTTTTGAAGAGGCAGAAAGTAAGACCACTGCTTACCTAACATGGAAGGTTTATATGGCTCCGGGCACTACTTTAACGTTCCAGATCGGTAATACTAACCTGAACAGCTGCTGTCAACATCCTACAACCTAAGGGATCGCTCCAAGGATAAGTGATGTGATATTCCTCGAGTCAGCTGGAATATTGGGAGGGGCCAATACACTACCATCTGAGCCTTCCCTTTTACTGATGGCAGAGTTATACATATTTGTATGTGTATGTGTGTGTTTTAAAATATTTGCACGACATATAGAGAGTACATGTGAGCTAATAAGGTCATTTGTTTGTCTGTTCTTGGCGTTATATGAGCAACGGGGTCAACACCGGACATTTTCCATCAGGCTCACACAGCCAGCAGATAGCATTTTACCGAACCTTACTGTACAACGCGGAGGCATATGAACAAAGTGCATATGAACGCGCACATTCATAGAACATACAAACCTCCAACAGCCAGGATCGAACGTGAGACGAAGGGTATTCGAGTACATAGTATTCGAATAGTCATTTCCCTATACGTGGGTGATCATAGCCTAGCAGTATTGCTCCCGCCTGTTGCACAGGGGTCCCGGGTTCGATCCTGGCTGTTGGAGGTTTGTATGTTCTATGAATGTGCGCGTTCATATGCACTTTGTTCGTGTGTATATATATATATATATATATATTCATTTATCACACTTAGTCGCTGTCTCCCGCTTTAGCGAGATAGCGCAAGGAAACAGACGAAAAAATGGCCCAACCCACCCACACACATGTATATACATAAACGCCCACACACGCACAGATACGTACCTATACATTTCAACGTAAACATACATATACATACACAGACATGTACACATCCACACTCGCTACCTTCAGCCATTCCCGTCGCCACCCCGCCACACGTGGAATGGCACCCCGATCCCCCCGCGCGCGTGCGATGTAGCGCTAGCAAAATACAACAAAGGCCACATTTGTTTACATTCAGGTTGTAACTGTCATGTGTAGTGCACCGAAACCACAGCTCCCTTTTCACATCCAGGCCCCACAAAACTTTCCATGGTTTACCCCCAACGCTTCACATGCCCTGGTTGAATCATTGACAGCACGTCGACCCCGGTATACCACATCGTTCTTATTCACTCTATTCCTTGCACGCCTTTCACCCTCCTGTATGTCCAGGCCCCGATCGCTCAAAATCTTTTTCACTCCATCTTTCCACCTCCAATTGGTCTTCCACTTCTCCTCTGACACATATATCCTCTCTGTCAATCTTTCCTCACTCATTCTCTCCATGTGACCAAACCATTTCAATACACTCTCTTCTGCTCTCTCAACCACTCTCTTTTTATTCCCACACATCTCTCTTACCCTTTCATTACTTACTTGATCAAACCACCTCACACAACATATTGTCCTCAAACATCTCATTTCCAACACATCCACCCTGCTCCTCACAACTCTATCTATAGCCCACGCCTCGCAACCATATAACTTTGTTGGAACCACTATTCCTTCAAACATACCCATATATATCACATAGAGAACGAAATAAGCCATATGCCCACTTTGTCGACCAACTCTTTGGATAGGATGAACAAACAGCTCGGTTGAATATGGACCGACTGCCACAACCAGGATTCGAACCTATGCGCTCGACCCTGGACGGCTCGTGTATGTGTCACAATAAGCAACACTAACCGGTACATCACGGAGGTGTACTTTATAGGCTCAAAACAGAATGTGTCGAGAAAGAAGTTTCATAAATTCTATCCTGAACGTTTATAATCTTATCAATTCCTATATGAAACTAAATTTCAATCGCAGATTAAAATCGTTATATGTTCTTTTGTTCGACAGCCTTACCTAAACGCTCCCACATTCCTTCTCTGTTCTAATTATATCCCGTTTAGATTTCTTGCGTTTCTACTCCTTCTTATGTCATCATAATGTACCACTGATTCTTTCGTCCCTTCAGATCCTCTCTCATTTCCAAGAGATCTTCCTTATACTAAACCTTTATAAAGATCCCATCCAGTAATATTTTCCTACATATCTTTATCTTATCACTTGCCTTTATCCTCATCCTCCCCTATCGGTCTGTTTCCCTTAGGAGGCCTCTCTGTGTATCCTCTATCATTTCTGATGTCAAATAATCCCTTTTCACCCACCTCAATCATCTTCTCTCCCTGACTCCAAACCCAGTTTACCATCTCATTACTTGGTGACTGTCTGCTTGGCACAATCTTTCCTCCTCGTCAGAATATTTCCAAGACGTTGGCTTTATTGTTATTTGATGTAAATCGTGTTTTTGTATATAGTCTTGTACGTTCTTTTTATATTCATCATCAACAGTAAACCTGATTCCTTCTGTCTTATACCTTACGACTTCCACTGGGAATTCTTTGTTTAATAATTCTCTCTCTATAGAAAGTATAACTTTTACTGGATTCAGGGAGGTTGTCTCTACCTACAAAACTAAGTTGGTAACCGAACTTTCTTGGTAAGAGTAGGAGGATAGGAGGGAACTACACGGATGCGAGAAGAGGCTGGCATATGAACAACCATACCTCCTACATTACCGGTCGTATGATTTAAGATTAGAAAAAATTAACCATAAGCTTGTCTACCTTGTCCTCACTAACTATCTCCTAACTATCTATTCAAGTCAACCATCACACAAAAAAGTTTCTCACCTGGATTTACAAGCCTCATCCCTCTTTCAAGTTCTCACCAAAGCGAATTAAGATTCATATTTATCACCACAAAGTACATACATAATCGACCACTGCAGTTATTCTTAACCTCTCGCATGCAAACTTAGCAACCCTGTTAATCTCGCAGCCATATATGCTTACAAAGAGCCCATCCTCTATTACCACATCCATACGTTTTCTAATGCAACCATCTGTGTCGTCTTGTAGGAGTGACTTCGCACGTATCACTCCATCACTCCACCCCAATCAAATATCCTACTATCCCTCAATCAGATTTAACTCATTAACCATACATTTGCAATTTCTCCATAAATCCCCCGTTCTCTTGCATTCATCACTTATTCCTTTCACATTCCATTTCATCCGTGCAGACCTTTGGATATCGGCTGAAAGCTCAAAGTTTTCGTCGAAGGCCAGGTGCATTGAGTGTGGAAAATGTGCACAGAACTTGGGTCCCCAGCGCCAACCACGCAAGTTGGTATAAAGTGATGGGACGCTCAGCTCCCTGTGGTAAAGTTGCAACCCTGTGAAATCTAACTTTCGAATGGAAGTCAAGTGAGTTGACAGATATCAACGATATTCCATGCATCGGAGTTGCATGGATGGGGACATACTTGAAGACCACATTAGCAACGATTGCCAGAAAGGTGTCTGTGGTACTGCGACAGTGGCTTGTGGGGAGAGGGAAAAGTATTGCGTAATGATGATCAACAAACGATGGCAAAGGAGAGAAAAAGAAAGCCTAGAAAGCGAGGCTGATTGGCTAATAATACGAGAGAGAACATAATAATAAGTTCAAGATGTATAACAAGGGAAAATGAGACCAGTATGAACCATATCCCTTGACTAAACAAATTTACGACTATACTTTGAGCAGATGTAGAATTAGGAGAAGTATATTATCCTGTTAACTTCCCTATATAATGATACATTACTGGTATGACAATCAGTAGGAAAGACACATTTACCTCTGAAAACTACAGCGATTTTAGTCGACAAAAGAATACGGACGTTTTAGATATTCCTAAAACATTTCGAGTCCTCACACCTTCCTCTGCCATTTATGTGATGGCAGTTGATCAATGAGTACAGTTCCTGGTGCCATGTTAAAGATGTATCCTATAACATTATTGTGCTTCAGCTCCTACGGCCTGTGTCTCCCACGAAATCATCACCGCGACCTTCCAAACAAAGTGATCGATAGTCTTAACTTCACCATGCTAGGAAAGCTAAATGGTGCGTCAACAAGCTACATAGCTCAAAGCTCGAGAGCCAAAAGAATCAGTAAAATACCATTATATTCTAGCATGAAGTGCTCAAGAACCATAAAGAAACAGGAAAAAAACCACTCCACATTACTGCATCACCATCAAAAAAGACGGGAGAGCACAG
>NC_092241.1:36384796-36569796 GCF_036320965.1 Panulirus ornatus | reverse complement strand
GTTGCTTGACTTGGAATGTTTTGTCTGTCAAGCTTCTCTGTAGGATTACGTGTACCTACGGTAAGTCAATTAACCCCATATCACCAGAGTCCCTAATGATTCCTGTAATCTGTCTACTGCCAGTGACGGATGGTCCTCGAGAACTATATATTATCGGTGACTAATTATTCCAGTAAATTAAATGTCATCTATGGCTCTGTAGATCCTCCTCAGGGATCCTAGTAACAGTTAAGCTAATCTTATACCTTCAAAATGATCCAGACTGAGCGCTATACTGAGCCGGTGCAGGCAGCCTAGTATTGTCGAAATTTCTCCAGCTAAAGATTAACTCTTCGTCTGTGATAGCGTTTCTCTTTCCATATCTTTCTTGAGCGACATTGCAATAGAAAGCATAGGCTTTTGTATTGATATATCTTCGTATGTAGGTCATGTGGGATTCAGTTCCCTCAACTACTGGGATTATGTACATCATTATTCATTTTCTCTTAAATCTGTAGAGTGATCAAATGTGGATGTTTGCTTTCATATCACAGTCGTGTATTTTCCAGTAATGTACGCATTTCTGTTCAGTCTATTGCTCATCCCAGGTCTGTCCAACACAAAGAAATAGCAATAATGATAGAACAATTTGGTGTCTTACTATGACAGCCGTTCACCCAGTTGCTAATTCACTGAACAGCTGCGTCAACATCATCAGCAGTTCTAGTAAATAATGACTGACGAACAGTCATTGGAAAAACTTGATTTGATGATCTGGATGTTACAGCTTCCAAAATCTATTTGTATCTTCAGTAATCCATGAAGAAGCTGTATATGATGCTGATCTAGTCATGAAAATACTCTCATAAGCCATCTTAATGAATATGCTTAATCATTACAAATACATAATCTATTTGTTGAGAGAGAGAGAGAGAGAGAGAGAGAGAGAGAGAGAGAGAGAGAGAGAGAGAGAGAGAGGACCTACCGAAGAAATTCTACCTTGTGTATGGATAGCGCGTAACGCTTGCCACATATCTTATATGCTCCACTACCAAGCTGTTTTCATTGACACACACGTTTTCTGTCTTGGGCCCACCTGAGACAAATCTTTGCCATTTCACCATCAATCATCAAAAATTCTCTTTACTCACTCCTCGTAGATTCCTTATTTCAATAAGCAAATCACTACAGGGGTTTTCTATCTGAAATATTGGGCCCTGTATGTCTTAAAATGTTTGGCGTTTTAATAATGTATTCGAAGGATTCTTGTGGACTGAATTACGATGTTTCCTCCAGTGCATAAAGCGTTGAATCCTAGAATGTTTTCCCTTGTTCCATCTCTCTCTAATTAAGCACATTTTTAAACGAGTCTCTTTTTCCTTTTATAAACTGCATAGTTCACGTTCTTTCAATTCTAGTGAAGTATTTAATTCCCATAATACTAATGGTAAAATGCTTCTGAATTCTCTGCAGCTTATCAATTTCAGCTTGGTGAGTTGGTGACCATGCAACGCATAAATGAAGTTGTTCCTAACATTATACACTGATATATTTTTTTGTCAACTTTCTGTATCTCGCAGTAAATGTCTTCGTTACCAAACCAATCATCTTTCTAGCCTTCGTTCACGATAATTCCCGTATGTCTGAAATTATCTTTCGTCTCAATCTCTTAACCTGCTGGACCCTTGTAATGTGTCACCGTTTCATTGCTGATCGCTGATCGGCAAAGTGACCGACTATACTCTCTCTTACCTCAATGTCTGATATTGTTAAAAAAAAGAAAAAAAACTGGTAAGATTAATACTGTCACTTTTGTTACAACTGATAAGATATTATCGTCAGACTTAATCTGATTTGCCTCTCCTGTGATTCTCCTGTTTGTTTAAAATTCCTTGATCCGTCTTGCTGGTTTACCTTTATAATTTTTAGCAATTTTTTGTAGCATGAGTTTGTTGTTTTCTTTGTCAAATGCTTTGTCAAACTCGAGGAAAAACAGCGGGTCTTCCTTATACCTTGCATAAGAATCTCTATGCTGTAAGCTAGAAGCCAAGCCCGTGTGCTTTAGCGTAGTAACATACACTTTGGTCTCTACTGATCACTCGAGTTATCTTGTGTTTCTTAACTACTATCTGAAAGTCTTTTATATGTGTGACGTCAAACATACTGCTCTGTATTGGATCATGATCGATTTTCCCACTTGCCAACTTTACCGTTTTAAGGGAAACAAGCAGCAATATCTTCTGGTCCTGGTAGTGAGTTCATTTTGACGAGGTTTATTGCTCTACTCGATGTATATTTCTTTTAATTCAACTTCTGAATTTCTGCATTGTCTTTTTCGTTGGAGTAAGAGAGTGACAGACAGACATACAACAGAGAGAGAGAGAGAGAGAGAGAGAGAGAGAGAGAGAGAGAGAGAGAGAGAGAGAGAGAAGAGGAAGAGGGGTGGAGCCTACGGCAGGGGACGGGGGAAAACGGTGAGGTGGTACAGGTTCGATATTTGTTTAACAGTAATGAGAGAGAGAGAGAGAGAGAGAGAGAGAGAGAGAGAGAGAGAGAGAGAGAGAGAGAGAGAGAGAGAGAGAGAGAGAGAGAGAGAGACTTCCACTGGCTCTGAGAAAGACTGTCGTTCCAAGTTGATGGCGCAATCTTCTTTCTGGACTGGTCGATCATGAGAGACAGAGCGAGACTGGCCACTGATATGGTTAATTGTAGGTCATGACAAGGAATGGTTGTAATGGATACCATGTAACTCGTTGATCCAGTAACGTTTGTCTGCAGACGAGACACCACTTTACCGATTGCATGGGTGAGGAGAGCTTTGCCACAAAAAAAAAAGCTAAGCAATTAATTTGCCGAGAGACGGCTGCCTCCAGCTAAAACCAAGTAAATGGTAGGGTTGAGTGGCAAATGGCTACATCTAAGGTTTTATGCTGCTGGGAAAATTAACGACTGACTGCAGGTGAAGTGGTTCTCCGGTGAGCCGTATGTATGAGCTGCACCTAAGATCAGAACACAGGTGGGACGAATACAGAGACTGCAGAGGCCTGAGACCAAGCTGATGCAAGCTGACCGTATATAAGACCATGTAATTACCCTGTTGGTTGAGAAATGGCTGCAGCTGAATCTATGTGCTGCTGCTAAAGTGACTAAGGGAAATTGCCGCTATGGTCAACCCAAGCTGGCACGAATGAGGATGACCTCAGCTAAGGCGGAGTTTCTGGCAAACTGAGAGTCGACAAAATGACGATGAGGCCTGACCAAAGTGCTGAGAGAGGAGTGGCATCAGAATAAGTTGCTGGTATTGGAATGAGAAATGATTGCAGTAGAGTCAAAGTCAATAATGACAGACCGAGTGAGGAATGGCAATAGATACTGTAAGACAGATACCATTGGGAGGATGAAAAATGATAGGAAATGGGGTTATGGAACTAAAGGACTAAGTGATAGTGTGGTTGCAGCTGTAGCTATGTTACTGACGTGGTGAGTGAAGACAGGTTGCAGATGTTGCTAAGTTACTGACGGTCAGAGTGAAACATTGCCTCAAACTGAGGCCATGTCTGGCGGGTCGAGGGAGGAGAGGCTGCAACTGTGACTATGTCGTATGAAAACCGAATTATGACCTACTACAGCCCATCCTAAGACTCTACTGGATATAAGAAAAAACAGATTCTTAGGTTAAGTTCGTAGTGGGTTTAGTGAGATGTTGCTGCACCCTAGCAATAGATGCTATTGGAGCAAGTTAAGAAAGGCCATCGTTAAAACAAAAACCTGCCGCATCTGTTTCTAAGCTACTGGAGAGCCGAACAAGGAACCGCCTCTCATAATCATGTATCAATACAGACGAATTTATTGAGGTCTTGATTAAACTGTAACTAAACTATTGAAGTTCCGAGCGTGGTTTGGCCAGAGTTAAGACTAATTTACCAGCGGGTATATCAAAGTGTGGTTACAATGGAGGCACAGCTCATACTGGGTCGAATTAGTGGTCTCAGCTGGGAATAAATCACTGGTAGAGCGAATAAGAAGTGGCCGGATCTAATTTACTGGCTAGACGATATAGAAATGGCCATAACTGTTCCTAAGTTAGTAATAACACAAGTAAGAAGTTTCGAAGGAACTAATCGGCTGAGTAGCTGGCTGTAATGGAACTGTAAAAGTCAAGTGATAACAGAAGCAGTTTGCTGCAGCCTATAGAGGATCTCTCCTGTAAGACTTGGCTGTTAATTTCATGCCAGACGCGATCCTCAGTCTATGCCTTACGGTTATACCTCAAAAAGGTTGTCATCCACAATTCATTTGGTCACAAGGCTCACACACCATCTTACATCACTGTTCACAGTTCGTCTGGCAGTGAGGGCAACGCACGGAGTTCATTCCCTTCAGCTTCAGTAAGCCACTTTGATATGGAAACAACATCTATGTTACCGACATTCACATTACCATCTAAGTGACAATCTTCTCTTTGGGTCCATTAGCTTGGCAAATGACTTATCAAGTGCAATGTAACTAGGCAGCCACATGGAGGAGACTAATGAATAGCTGACAAGCTCAGATTAAAGTAATACTTCAAATGTCACCTGAAGAGTTCATACACTAGTCATCCACCAATGACCCGGATACAAGATCAACAGCGTGAAATATAATTATTGGAACCGTATGATGTCAATTCCTCATCACTTACTTCAAAAAACAACATAGGAGAGACATGTTATAACGCTTCTGCCAGTAAATGAGATCTGAAGCTCTGGTTCTTTGATGTTTACTTTTATATATTCACTTCCTTAAATCTTAACGCGACTCGATTACTGTCGATTGAATATAACGTAACGAGGGCTTGTTTCCTAAGCCAGTTCTCAGAGGTGCTTATGGTAATTCAATTACGTGAAAAATGTGTATTGCTACTAATCTGATGTTACATATACATTTTCTTGTTTATACCTATTCTCTGTTCCCATGTTTTCGAGGTAAGGATCTTTCTGCTAGACTTAAGCAACACAGATATAGCGTCTCAGTTATCAACTCTAACTCTTGTACCACGAGAAATATCACTGAATCTTCTAATGCATAATGCAAAAAGAAGTGTGATTTTGTTATTAGTGAAGGTTTATACAAAATGGATAGATATATTGTGGATAGAACTTGGAAACAGTTCCCTTTCTCGTCCGCATAATAGGGTTTATGATACACATGCTGCTAGACTTGAACGCACCCGACCTCCATTCGAGTAATCACTTGTTTACCAAATAGCGTCCTAGACACGTCTTTTTCTTGTATATCAACTGACTGTTACGTTTCTTTTTTGTATCTCCCCGAATGATATGATCGTTACACGAAAGTGCACTTGGGAACTTTTCGTGTTTCACTTCCCCATGGATTAGAGGGAATCTACTTGATCACTCGCTCAATTGTGATATTGTGATCTTTTCCAATATATATATATATATATATATATATATATATATATATATATATATATATATATATATATATCTTTTCTTTCATACTATTCGCCATTTCCCGCATTAGCGAGGTTGCGTTAAAAACAGAGGACTGGGCCTTTGAGGGAATATCTTCATCTGGCCCCCTTCTCTGTTCCTTCTTCGGGAAAAAAAAAAAAAAAAAGAGGGGAGGATTTCAAGCCCCCCGCTCCCTTCCCTTTTAGTCGCCTTCTACGACACGCAGGGAATACGTGGGAAGTATTCTTTCTCCCCTATCCCCAGGGATAATATATATATATATATATATATATATATATATATATATATATATATATATATATATATATATATATCAAGGAGTATACTACACCAGAACGTCACACATTTCTTAATATCAACTGAGAATGTAGAGGATGACGGAAGATAAACACTCATCCACATAATACGACATACAAGCAGAGAGAAAGTAAGGAGATTTCGAACAACAACAGACCTACGAGTATCCTTCCGAAGGCGTCTGTGTTAGCAGAAAAGATGAGGAACACAGAAAGAGGAGATAACAAGAGCCTTAATCCTCTCAGGAAAGGATAAAAGCAGTGACGGCAGGAGATTACACTGACCTCGCATATACGCACAGTGTAATCTCTAGCCCTACCAGTCCCGCGGGTCTAGGCTCAAGCTGCGGACACAGCTTATCCTGCCGTTTCTCCCTCTCTCGGATGATGGCTAATACATGGATCACAGCGTACTTTTGTAGCGGGAGATAAGAATAAATCTATAGGACTCTGAGAAACCTACCAGTGTCTTCATCCAAGACGCAGGTAGTCATTTACATTCAAGAAACAAGAGGCACCAGAAGACTCTTAATCTATTATACTCAGATCTCTCTCTCTCTCTCTCTCTCTCTCTCTCTCTCTCTCTCTCTCTCTCTGAGTCCATCATCTCATCTCCCCCATGTCTATCTAGATGCTCTAACTACCCTAATCATAAAATAGTTCGGATGTGAGTAGTTTCGGTATAGTGAAGTTGGCCATATCTCCTGTGGAAGTGGATCTTGATGTGCCACAACAAACAACCTTGGCTCTCCACCTGCATCATCGCAGAAGCACTGCTTCCCATACCGGCTCATTCAGGCCTTACCTTGGATGACCTTACATATTCTTCACCATCAGCATTGACTGGGAACTAACCGTACAATGACCGTTCATATGGTACACTTAGTCCCATTAAGTCTGTACAATGCAAATGTAAGAAAAACAAGAAACTTTATCATGAAATATAGATCGATATTGTAATTTAATAAGGGCCTATTTATGTATGCTTATGGATCGAGATTATGGTGTTATCCTCACAGATGGAAAGGGGATTAGGAAATATATGAGAACAGCCAACCTCGTCAGATGTTTATATTCGTTTAGACATTATGACAGAATTTGGGTGAGACAAGTAACAACTGCAGGATAGAAACTAGACAGTAGCAGCTGTTGTACAAATGGGTGGGAATCAACCCTTCCATCGGAATGTTTGCTTTATCGAAATTTATCGTTTGCGAATGTGGTCGTTCTATGTCTGGTCCTGGCGCTATCGTATAAAACTACAAACAATATATATATATATATATATATATATATATATATATATATATATATATATATATATATATATATACATATATATATATATATATATATATATATATATATATATATATATATATATATATATATATATATATATATATATATTCTTTCTTTCAAACTATTCGCTATTTCCCGTGTTAGCGAGGTAGCATTAAGAACAGAGGACTGGGCCTTTGAGGGAATATCCTCACCTGGCCCCCTTCTCTGTTCCTTCTTTTGGAAAATTAAAAAAAAAACGAGGGGAGGATTTCCAGCCCCCCGCTCCCTCCCCTTTTAGTCGCCTTCTACGACCTGCAGGGAATACGTGGGAAGATTCTTTCTCCCCTATCCCCAGGGATAATATATATATATATATATATATATATATATATATATATATATATATATATATATATATATATATATATATATATTTTTTTTTTTTTTTTATACTTTGTCGCTGTCTCCCGCGTTTGCGAGGTAGCGCAAGGAAACAGACGAAAGAAATGGCCCAACCCCCCCCCCCCATACACATGTACATACACACGTCCACACACGCAAATATACATACCTACACAGCTTTCCATGGTTTACCCCAGACGCTTCACATGCCTTGATTCAATCCACTGACAGCACGTCAACCCCTGTATACCACATCGCTCCAATTCACTCTATTCCTTGCCCTCCTTTCACCCTCCTGCATGTTCAGGCCCCGATCACACAAAATCTTTTTCACTCCATCTTTCCACCTCCAATTTGGTCTCCCTCTTCTCCTCGTTCCCTCCACCTCCGACACATATATCCTCTTGGTCAATCTTTCCTCACTCATTCTCTCCATGTGCCCAAACCATTTCAAAACACCCTCTTCTGCTCTCTCAACCACGCTCTTTTTATTTCCACACATCTCTCTTACCCTTACGTTACTTACTCGATCAAACCACCTCACACCACACATTTTCCTCAAACATCTCATTTCCAGCACATCCATCCTCCTGTGCACATCTCTATCCATAGCCCACGCCTCGCAACCATACAACATTGTTGGAACCACTATTCCTTCAAACATACCCATTTTTGCTTTCCGAGATAATGTTCTCGACTTCCACACATTTTTCAAGGCTCCCAAAATTTTCGCCCCCTCCCCCACCCTATGATCCACTTCCGCTTCCATGGTTCCATCCACTGACAGATCCACTCCCAGATATCTGAAACACTTCACTTCCTCCAGTTTTTCTCCATTCAAACTCACCTCCCAATTATATATATGTGTGTGTGTATGTGTGTGATTATTACACGAAACTGCACTTGGTAACTTATCGTGTTTCATTTTCCCCGTGGGCTCATAGGAATATATATATATATATATATATATATATATATATATATATATATATATATATATTATATATTGTTGGAAGTTACTTGTAACACAATCGGATTCATTAATTCATCAGTAGAAGGTCTTGCTTCCAACAAACGTCCAAGTGAGACTGAATTCCATCTCGTTGGATCTGATGGGAGTGGCAAGCCGTGTAGCACTACACAGGCCTGGAAGAGTGGCGGGAAGCCGATACTGGGGTGCATATATGGGCTTTAACCTTGGCTAATACGTGTTGTGAGAGGAGGTTAGGTAATGAAGGTGGTGCTGCAGGCCTCAGTGTACCGAAGAGTAGATAACATCACGCTCTTGAACCACAGTACTTTTTAGTTCCGATGGAACACTGAGGGAGAATCCTCGCCACTTGTTAACAATCTTTGCTCCCATCTCATCAAATCAACTAAGAATGAGAGAGCATTTAGCGTTCTGCCTCAGAGGCTCAGTCGAGTATTCCAGTGGGGAAATGCAAATTGCAGTAGCGGGTCAAGTCTCATATAAGGGGATAGATACACAGATGTTTATTCATTTTCAGTCATTATGCAAATTTCAGTACACAGGGGCATGTACAGTACATGCAACAATGAATAAGTCATACGCACCACTATAAACAAAGGAAAATCCAGGAAAGCTACAGAAAGCCTATTTCTTTCGTTATTACTGTAATACAAACCCATTTTTATAGTAAAAGGCAAAATTTCAAAGATATTTTTAGCAGTCCGGCTGTAAGTACAACCTCAAACAATATAAATTGCAGTTCGTCGCATTTCTAGCAATAGGTAAGGCATAAAGGAAAGGTGAGAGACGATACTGAAAGATAAAAAATGAACGAGCCATGAAACTAGACATGAGGATTTCACCTTCAAGAACATGACTCAGAACTACAAGGGACAGCGGTGGAACACTAACACCCCTAGACAAAGGTATATGTTGATAGTACGCACTAAACAAAGCACATGCAGTAATCAATCAGAACATTTTCAACCTGATGAGCAGGGTTTGTCTGGTATAGACAGTCCATAACATATACTTGATCAATGTGTAATGTATGCTTTACGAGAGATCAGAGACATAAGGAATTTTGTTGGTCAGAGGCACAGTACACCAGAGTGGACGGTAACTATATCCCTTACCATAGACTGGCCAGTATGTGTCAATATCCTACGGTGACATGGTGTGGTGTATGTGAGAGATGGACGCCACTACCATACTGATCCCTCGATTTTTTACTCTCGGTTGATTCGAAAATATGCTTACCTTTACTGCTGACAGAATGGTGTTGATTCCTAGGGATCATTCACTGATATCCTGTAAGCTCGAAATTAACAGTTGTAGGCAATTAGGTAGTCAATCGGTGAATTATCCTCTGAGAGCATCGAACTTGGATCTAGGGTACTTACGCTGACACTATCAGTATCTATAACTGGTTTGAGACACTCGTTGTGAAGATTAATCATTGAATAACCTCTAAGTGTTGCTAATTATGTGCTGACTGCTTCGATAGAAAGGGGGAACAAAATCTCACACCTATGCGCAAATAAACGCCCACACGCGTGGTAGTGCAGTGGTTAGCGGCACGACTCACAAACCCAAGGGTCCTAGTTCAGATCCCTGACAGTGAAGCCGGCCCACAGCTAAACCAGCTGTTCATCCACCCCTTCGAGACTACTTGATGAAGCAGCACCTGGCGCAAGATGATATGTGTGTATGTGTGCGTGTGTGTGTGAGTGTAAGACTAAGTTTTAAGTAGAAGGTTTAGAGACGGGGCAGCAAGACTGTAAGCTATTTCACTGTAAGACAAAACCAATAATCACAAACATTAATCACTGGAGGTTTAGAAAACTGTGAAAGCTATGTACAGTCACCATGTTTTTCATACCTGTCGGACAAATGAGTCATATCATGGCTTTACAGCTAAGGTAGAAGACGAGAAAACTGAATAGGATAAGTCTACGAAGAACCTTCATTATGAGATGAATGAGAAGAAAAATAGTCGAAACTTATGTGTAGGAACAGATGGCAGGATAAAACAGTTGCAGGACACTAGTATGAAATGAATGAAGGCAAAAGAGGATCTGTCATTTATAACTATATTCTCTGACGTGACCGATATAAGCCTTAAAACAATCTTGCGTGATCTTGTGTGACAAAGTCATATTAGAAGAGAGAGAAATACACACTGCAGACGATTTCTGGGCCGGACCGAGACCATATTCAGTCATAGGAGAAAAGACCACCGGAGATAGAAAATGGGAGAGATAATTTACTATAGGTAACAGAAATGGAAATATTTTGTATCAGATAACACAGTAATGAAAAAAAATGGAATATAGAATTTGGACAGGACGGGAAAACCTACGAAGGGAACTTTTAGAGAAGACATCAGACTGCTGGAAGTATTAAGTTCTTGATGGCGGCTCACCTCATGTATTCATGGACCATATAAAAACAACTGACAAACCACTTGAGATGCTCCTGAAGATCCTATCGGATAAGAAATTGATAACAAAAGTGTCTGAAGAAGTAGGAAAGCTGTGCCGATTTTAAAAACTATAGACCAGTATAAATGACAAGCAAGATTTATGAAAACTGGAAACAATAACTAGGACGATTCTAGTCTAACTCACAAAGGACATCTAACACAATCTCCCACACAGGAATGATGAAAATGCTATACATCCTGAGGGGCAAGAAAGGATGGCTCCCCCCCTTTGGATCGTAAATCATTTGAATTGAAAGGAAGGGAAGACATTTATCAGAGGAGATTTCAAACCGAGTACATATAACCATTAGTCTCCCACAATGCAAAAAGAACTTGAATTATATCTTAACATGTTAGGAGATGAAATTAAAATATTAGGTAAAGGATATCAAACTACGACAACCTACACAATGCCTTGGTGAAGATCAAAAACTGGGCAGATGCTTACTTAACTTAGCCAATTAAAAAGCTAAAAAAAAAAACCGTAGCCAATGAAAATAAAGTAAAAAAAAAGAAAGAAAAGAATATCGTAGCCAAAGAAAATGGGGCTACACTCTGACTTTCTTCTTTCTTGAAGGCAATAAGCTGTACGAATATTCCTGGGAGAATGCCAGCACTTGATATAAGGCCCAGTCTGTCACCAGAAATACACATTAGGTGGGCTCTAAAAGACGTAACTCGCATACTGATCGATGTCTGAATTCCCTTTAGGTAAACGGTCAAGATATCCAGACAGATTCGTGAAAAAAAAAATATCTAGCACGAAATCAAAGTTTGGACCATATCAGAGACAAATAAACTGAGAACATGACGCGACAGCAAAAAAGACATATCCAAGTTAAATGAGAACAGGGCAAGGGAAAACTTGACTGCAGTTTTCAATTCCAAAGGGGATTTAATAACGTCGATATTGTGGAGGTCTATGAAACCTGGGTAAACCGAACAATGAATGACGCAACAGGAATATAAGCGAGAGAAAAGTTAGAAAAAATAACAAGGAAATACGTTCAGCAATTAGATTTGTGGAAAATTGGATCAAACTAAGCAAAGAAAATAAAGTCAATGTTTTAACCACTGAACTAAACTAATCAAGAAATCTTAGCATGAATATGAGACAAAACTTTTCTTTATATACACAAACAGGTAATCTAACCTACTTTTGCTTTAAGTATGTATGTACCCATACCATGCAAGAGATCTTCAGCAGCTTTCATCCACCTGCGAGTGAAAAGTCACCTTTCATATCAAAGAGGCTCACCCAACGTCAGATGACGAAACAGCGTACAGTCTCGACAAAGGACTTCCTGCTTTAAAGGAGTCCATCCTTTCCCTGCTGCTGAGTGTAACGTAACCATGAAGCTGCAAGAGCTCTTACATTAGGGGTCCTAAAGTTGTAGGGTGATAATGTCAACAATACGTAAAGTTTTCATTTGTGCTGGTGATGTTTTCTCACTTTGGTCAGTGATGATGTAATAATACATATGACCAAGGGTCTCAAGAGACAGTTCTTAGCTGATATGGCGAAAACGGCGTTGATAGTAAGGTTTTGTGGTATATCATTCTCCTGCAGTATACTGTGAGATGGCTTTTAGACTGATTGTCTCGTAGCAATGTATGTTGCTGGATGTCATGTGTTGTAAGTTATGCCACTGGCACAAGTCTTGATATTTGAGTCTTTGTTGCAAGAAGCGCATGCTGTAACACTGGTGTTGTCACATAGCATGATATTTGCCGACGAAGTGGATGTTATGACGCAAGATATGCTCTTGTCATATCCAGTACTACCATAAACCCGACGTCATATTCATGAATTCACATCAGTATTGAAAACCTTTTGACATTCAATGAATTACCCTAGGCAGTAACCTCAGCAGCGATGAATCAGACTCTCCACAAAATTCCAGACACCATCTCCAGGTGCTTTCAAGAACATAGTTGTGTTGAATACAAAAAAAAAAAAAAAATTGACACTCATTAACATCTACCATCCTTGGTAAAATATGTAAGAGCCTAAAACAAATGAAAATTTTTTAAAAAGTATTCATAAGGAGTATCAAAAGATTTAATTCTATACAGAAGTCTTTTAAGTTTTTCTTTTCTGCTTAATATTGGTAGGGGTTAAAGCGCTTTCGATTATTACTAAAGAAGAAGAATAATGGGTATGTAAACATTTTCACGTAATCTCAAAATTTCTCTCATGAAACTGACAACTCAAATTTGTTGACTGACATCGACTATCAAAATTGCTGCTAAAAAAAAAAAAAAAAAATCTGCATCGCTGGTCAGAGCGTCTATCTAACAGCAGGTTTCACAGCAAAGAAACTTAGTATGAAACATGGATAACAACATGCTACAGAGAAAAATCGACTGTTACAGAATAAAAATGTTATATACACCTTACGTATCCATTTCTTAAAAACATATTACCCTTAATTCTCTACCGGTATTGTGCAAATGCTTCATATTGTGCAAATGCTTCATATTCTCTACCGGTATTGTGCAAATGCTTCATATTACGCAGGAACGTGACTATGGTGATGTTCTAGTAAGCAATTTCAATACCTTAGACAATGGAACAATAATAATCAGTGATGTTTTTGCAGCATTCACATCCAAGGGTGCGGATGTGCGAAATGAATTACTCTTTAAACGCATTTCAGTCGTTACTACTACAGCACTCTCCAAGAATGATAGATATTTCTAGACAAACAAATGAAAGAAACAGTGTGTTGATAAGAAATGTTTCCCGCAGTAAAGTGATGGCACCTTGTTCAGCAACTACTCTTACCATCATGTCTTCATTACTGGCAACTTCAAGGTTCCTCTCTTCTTGCACATCTGCAAGTCTCTCTCTTTTCCCAAATCAACCTTTTTCTTTTTTTATCTTTAACGTGTAAACACTATTTTGATCACTGTTGGTGGTTTACCGGGAGAGAGTTTACACTGTGCTGCACCCGTCTCTTTACCTTATATATATTCACCGTGTTTTTTTACTCCTATGTGGTATCTAAATACACACACTCCAGCCTAAGCCAGCACCCCACTTAGCGACCAAACATAGAGGGAGGATGTACAGCTGGATTGTGTGTGGGTCGACTGCCGCGCCTAGGATTCAAACCCACACGAGCCTGACTCCGGACTGACCCGTATATTCTCTACAACATGGAGGTACACGGTGTTGGAGAAATTAGAAATGTTATTGCTGAAATGAATGATATTGCTGATGCTACTATGAGGAAATGTGATGTATGATTTGAAAGCGTTTGATATCTGGGGAATAAATTCTCTTGGCTTTCTTCCTTAAAAGGAAAAAGAAAATAGAGAAGGGAAAAAAGAGTTGTTATTTGACTTAAAGGAAAGAGTATCTCGGTAAAACTGCCTTTACAAGACAACTTTTACAGCGAATTTCCGTAAGGCATAAAGATGTGAAGAAAAAATACTGAGACTCCCTTTCATTACACTTACGGTAATTCATACTGAAGCAGCGACGTAACTGGAATATCAACTAATTTTCGTTCAAGGTACATTTATGGTCATCACGAAAACATGGAGGATTTACGAAATGACTAAAAAATTACGAACATTTAAACGAGATCTTTGTAGGCTAAAAATCCTATGTAAATATCAGTGTTATATAATTTTTGAATTAACTCTTTTTACGAATCGGCTACGAACCTACATACCTAACTCTTTTGAGGGTAAAAATAAATACGAAGCAAAAATCTGATGCAACTAGATATCATATACAGGCATCAGCATTACGTAACAGTTGGCAGTAAGATCCGTTCGTCTCAAAGTTTTGGTGAGGGAAATAAAATGGAAAAGTGAAAACTGACCGATGATATTCATCCTTCCAGACGCAGCCGCTCCTGGCAGCCAATCTGGTCCCATTTGTTTGGTAATAATACATGTAGGGATTACGGCCCATACTGGCCATTACATATGTATGAGATTGAATTCCTTTAGGTTACTGAGCGTATATATTTGATCGAATGGTTGAATATCAAAATTTCACGCACACACACACACACACACACACACACACACACACACACACACACATCAAATCAACAAATCCCTGTAGCAGGAAATTAAGGCACTTTTTTCAGAAATTATTTAAAGAAGTATTTCTTTGTCATATGGGTAGAGGATCAATCAAATAAGACGAGAGGGGAAATAGTTGAATGTGAACAATATAAAAAAGTTCAAGGGATGGGGTCCTACGAGTGTAGGTAGAGCTCCCTCCACGTACAGCATTATTCATGTTACTATACACAACCTCAGGAACACATTCATGGGTGAGAACGTCAAATGACGTATCCATCAGATCTCGAAAAACTTGAGGAACTCGAATTTCTTATTTTTCTCTTACTCTGATTTCTTTACCTCCGATATGGTGATGGTCAGTTATTACATGTCTGTTCCATGTTGGACACTTAAAAACAAATAAATGAAATATGACTTAAACTGAAAATGACAACATTTTTTTCATACTTTCATCGCCGTTTCCTTTGATAACGATCGAGCGCCAGGAACAGACAAAGAAAGGCAGCATCTGCTCACATCCATTCTCTAACTGTAATGTGTAATGCACTGAATAACAATAATAATGATGATGATAATAATAATAATGATAGTAATGATAATAAAGCTAATAATAATGATAATGATAATAATGAAAACGATAATATTAACATTAATGATAATGATAACAGTAATAATGATAATATTCACAAAGAAAATATAATAATTATAATTATAATAATAATAGTAATAATAATAACTAATAATAATAATAATAATAATAATAATAATAATAATAATAATAATAATGATAATAATAATAATAATAATATTAATAATATAATAATATCAATATTGTTATGATTCTGTTCTTTGGCCAGCAGGACTTGAACCTGACGTGGGTCATCTCAGAGGTCAGGTCAGTAAGTACACCTTCACCATCGCTGAACTACGACTTCACTACCGCTTGATCCTCACTGCTACCTGATTCTCACTGCACTGTAATTCGCACCACACCATCCTCACTCCAACCTCATGATCACTATACCTTTATCGATATTCCACTATTATCTTCACTGCAGCTTCACCATCACGACTTATACTGTCTCTTGTCCCCAATATAAAGCTAAGGGGGAACAATCTCCTCTGGGCGTAACAAGTAACACAAAAGGGTACAGAAACTCACTACAAAACTCTGTTCCAAAGAGCCTTACCCGGCAAAGGCTAATCTAGATTTTAGTCCTTGGGTCGCGCCGTGTCCCTCACGACAACCCGATGCTGCTCTAGCTGATGTATGGGACTTGCCAGATATCATGTGCCAATGACTCACTTCGTCAATCTTGACTAGGGAGGTCATCTTCTCCCCCAATACTCTCACTGTACGGAAACTAACTTTCTATCGACCCAAAGTCTCCTTTTCTCCTATGAGAGTATTAATGGGAGCTACAAGTCTCCCGAAATATACATAAACCCAAAATTGTTCATAAGACATCAGCAGAGAAAACAGAGGCTTGAGATTTTGACGTTCGTCCCCCAAGGTGGCTTTCCCCTGGGTTTTGACTCGATATCATGGCCAATAGCGACAATATTTAGACCCTAGAGTAAACTCCCCTGCCAGGGGCGCTTATACAAGAAGCCTAAAAAAAAAAAAAGGCTAGAAAAAGAGGAGAAGCTTGGCAATATAAGGGGGCGGTGCACCCCTATACGCGACAATAATATCTTAGAATATATACAAAGCTAATCCTATATAGTCTACAACATTGACCAAAGAATACCCACAATATACCAAGCCCTTAAAAATCTTGATGAAAAAGAGGATACGGATCCAGGAGAGCACGACGGAAAATTCATACATAGAAGGCTGATGGAAAATCCTGGTCACCGCGTAATCAAAGAGAATTCGGAGCGCCGGATCAGTCCCCCCCCCCCCCCGATAGAATGTGGGTGTGTGACGTCATCACTATGATGGTCTCTGATTATCCTTCACTATCCACCCACCGCTGCGGATAGTGAAGGATGAGGAAAGGCCTCCACACTAGTAAGACTGTGGGGTCGAGGGTCCTAACCCCGATTCATTCGAGAGAATATCTCATGTTTGCAGGATGCGCCGCAAATGAGATGTAAATGAATTAGAACACACCAATTTTACTCGAGCAGGAACGTAATGGCCTATATCGCTTCCAGATGCTGGTGTTGAGGGAGTGGGGGGAAGTCTGACGGGATAGGGAAGAGGAACATACAATGAGCTCACGTTGAAGGAGGTTCTGCTTGGTGGCTGTCCTGTACAAACACTTACCTGGACGCTAGTGGAGAAGCAACGCCTCTGGATCGTTATGATGGAATCAGGAGGTGTGAAGGTTAAAGCTACACCTACAGTAGGTCATTCATGACATTCAATATTCATTACAGTCTCGTAGTTTGCTCTGGAAAAAAACGGGATATCTGGCACTACGAGCAATGAATTACCTCTCATCGACAAACAAATTATTTCGAAGAAATAATAGCGCACTTACAGAAGCAAAGAGAGAGAAGACAGCATAAGGACATAGTGTGATAACATAGGACATAATGTTGCCCTTCCATGAGGAGCATTAAGCTCCACTGACAGAAACAGATGATCTTCAATGCTTCAACTCTCCAAGATGGTAATGCATCCCCTAGCGAGATGATGATGAGTGAATTTGTCGTAAGTTCATGCATGAATCTCAAATCAGATTTTTTTTCCCATCTAGTTTATCGCTAAGTACAAAACTATGGACTGGTTCAGAGTCTCCTGCCGTAGTCACTGGCTCAGAGTTAATACACACGAATTCAAAAAGCAACAGGCTACTGCATCCTTTCGAGACTGTTTGTGACAGTGGAGGATATCAGAAACCCACAGAGTATTGTCTGAAGAGCAGAAAGGTCTACATACGATTGAGAGAGATAAACATGCAAATTCAAGCGACTAAGAAGGTGCAAAATCCGTTAGTCGTGGACTTAAAGCGTAATGTTTATCAAGCCTATTATCAAACGTATCTAAAGTCTTGCTTTCAACCACTCTAACTGGTCGGTCATTCCATATGTTAACAAGAAGAAAAGGTACTTCGCCTCCTTTGAGGTAAAACGTTGGCCCGGGTTTGTACCCATCACGAGATAAATCAGGCGAAACAAGCCTTAAGTAGCTTGTTAGACCAATATCATCGAAGCCATAGTTAACCCATAGGAGTCAGTCGATAAAATGGGTACCTGGCTGAGGCTAGGGGATATATATATATATATATATATATATATATATATATATATATATATATATATATATATATATATATATATATATATATATCTTTCTTTCTTTCAAACTATTCGCCATTTCCCGCATTAGCGAGGTAGCGTTAAGAACAGAGGACTGGGCCTTGAGGGAATACCCTCACCTGGCCCAATTCTCTGTTCCTTCTTTTGGAAAATTAAAAAAAAAACGAGAGGGGAGGATTTCCAGCCCCCCGCTCCCTCCCCTTTTAGTCGCCTTCTACGACACGCAGGGAATACGTGGGAAGTATTCTTTCTCCCCTATCCCCAGGGATAATATATATATATATATATATATATATATATATATATATATATATATATATATATATATATATATATATTTTTTTTTTTTTTTTGTCGCTGTCTCCCGCTTTTGCGAGGTAGCGCAAGGAAACAGACGAAAAAAATGGCCCAACCCACCCCCATACACATCTATATACATACGTCCACACACGCAAATATACATACCTACACAGCTTTCCGTGGTTTAGCCCAGACGCTTCACATGCCCTGATTCAACCCACTGACAGCACGTCTACCCCGGTATACCACATCGATCCAATTCACTCTATTCCTTGCCCTCCCTTCACCCTCCTGCATATTCAGGCCCCGATCACACAAAATCTTTTTCACTCCATCTTTCCACCTCCAATTTGGTCTCCCACTTCTCCTCGTTCCCTCCACCTCTTGGTCAATCTTTCCTCACTCATTCTCTCCATGTACCCAAACCATTTCAAAATACCCTCTTCTGCTCTCTCAACCACGCTCTTTTTATTTCCACACATCTCTCTTACCCTTACGTTACTTACTCGATCAAACCACCGCACACCACACATTGTCCTCAAACATCTCATTTCCAGCACATCCATCCTCCTGCGCACAACTCTATCCATAGCCCACGCCTCGCAACCATACAACATTGTTGGAACCACTATTCCTTCAAACATAGCCATTTTTGCTTTCCGAGATAATGTTCTCGACTTCCACACATTCTTCAAGGCTTCCAGGATTTTCGCCCCCTCCCCCACCCTATGATCCACTTCCGCTTCCATGGTTCCATCCGCTGCCAGATCCACTCCCAGATATCTAAAACACTTTACTTCCTCCAGTTTTTCTCCATTCAAACTTACCTCCCAATTGACTTGACCCTCAACCCTACTGTACCTAATAACCTTGCTCTTATTCACATTTACTCTTAACTTTCTTCTTTCACACACTTTATTAAACTCAGTCACCAGCTTCTGCAGTTTCTCACATGAATCAGCCACCAGCGCTGTATCATCAGCGAACAACAACTGACTCACTTCCCAAGCTCTCTCATCCCCAACAGACTTCATACTTGTCCTTCTTTCCAAAACTCTTGCATTCACCTCCCTAACAACCCATCCATAAACAAATTAAACAACCATGGAGACATCACACGCCCCTGCCGCAAACCTACAGGAGGATGGATGTGCTGGAAATGAGATGTTTGAGGACAACGTGTGGTGTGAGGTGGTTTGATCGACTGAGTAACGTAAGGGTAAGAGAAATGTGTGGAAATAAAAAGAGCGTGGTTGAGAGAGCAGAGGAGGGTTTTTTGAAGTGGTTTGGGCACATGGAGAGAATGAGTGAGGAAAGATTGACCAAGAGGATATATGTGTCGGAGGTGGAGGGAACGAGGAGAAGAGGGAGACCAAATTGGAGGTGGAAAGATGGAGTAAAAAAGATTTTGTGTGATCGGGGCCTGAACATGCAGGAGGGTGAAAGGAGGGCAAGGAATAGAGTGAATTGGAGCGATGTGGTATACCGGGGTTGACGTGCTGTCAGTGGATTGAATCAGGGCATGTGAAGCGTCTGGGGAAAACCATGGAAGGCTGTGTAGGTATGTATATTTGCGTGTGTGGACGTATGTATATACATGTGTATGGGGGGGGGGGGGGGCATTTCTTTCGTCTGTTTCCTTGCGCTACCTCGCAAACGCGGGAGACAGCGACAAAGTATAAAAAAAAAAAAAAAAAAAAAAAAAAATATATATATGTGTGTGTGTGTGTGTGGTGTGAGGTGGTTTGATCGAGTAAGTAACGTAAGGGTAAGAGAGATGTGTGGAAATAAAAAAAGCGTGGTTGAGAAAGCAGAAGAGGGTGTTTTGAAATGGTTTGGGCACATGGAGAGAATGAGTGAGGAAAGATTGACCAAGAGGATATATGTGTCAGAGGTGGAGGGAACGAGGAGAAGTGGGAGACCAAATTGGAGGTGGAAAGATGGAGTGAAAAAGATTTTGTGTGATCGGGGCCTGAACATGCAGGAGGGTGAAAGGAGGGCAAGGAATAGAGTGAATTGGAGCGATGTGGTATACCGGGGTTGACGTGCTGTCGGTGGATTGAATCAGGGCATGTGAAGCGTCTGGGGTAAACCATGGAAAGCTGTGTAGGTATGTATATTTGCGTGTGTGGACGTATGTATATACATGTGTATGGGGGGGGTTGGGCCATTTCTTTCGTCTGTTTCCTTGCGCTACCTCGCAAACGCGGGAGACAGCGACAATAAAACAAAAAGAAAAAAAATATATATATACATATATATATATATAAATATATATATATATATATATATATATATATATATATATATATATATATATATATATATATATATATATATATACATATATATAGTTAAAACTTACGACTAATAACAATTAACATTAAACGTTAGTTTGTGTCGCTTGATATTTCCGACTGAATATGGATAATTAAGCCACAGCTAATCCTGGGATGCATATATTTTCCGCGGGTTAACACGAGGTCAATACGATAATCATTTACGGTCTTAACTTTAGATTAAAATACAAAATCAGTTGTTAAGTCAGCTGCAAGAACTTTACTCCACAGACAATGTGGTTTCACTCTCAATGACGAATATACTTGTCACACAATGTTATCATCGCTGTGTCAGCAACAAATGATTTCTTTTAGTCTGGTATTTGAATCACGTAGACGCAGGACACATGTAGCTACAGGCGCCCTTGCCAACTATCAGATAATCTTAAGCTTACTCTGGGGTACCTCTCCACCAACAGCATGAACCCACCATCATCATGTCTCTCGAAAGATGAAGTCACGCAGTCTGTTACCTTACCAAGAGGATATATAACATTGCTAAGCTGCAACTTTGAAAGTGATATCTGGGTTGACGTGGGTGCAAATAACAGTGATGGAAGTGAAGATGAACAATACATACTAAGGATAAAGAGACAAGGATGAGAGAGTCCGTGATGAAAAGCGTGACCTATATTCTGAGGTCACAACTTTAAAGGAAGGAAGGACTGCAGTTATATTTAAGCCAGATAAAACAATCAAAACGATTACCTTCAAAAAGCCATTTGTAGAGGAGGAAAAAAATCGTGAAAAGTTGCAGAGAAGACCAGCTACTTTTGAGAGATGACGTGAGCAACAAATCAAGCGAGGCGACAGTGATGAAATAGGGTTAGTGGACCATTCGTGAACAGGCCTACAGAACCATCTTGCACCTCGTTTCCACGCAAGTCACACTCGTCCAAGCCCAACGTGCCTCGAGGCTTTTATTAAAGACTTATACCCACCAATGATGAAGGAAGAGAGATGTTTTACACATTCTCTGAATGGTTTCCTCATCATCATATTATATTTGTTACACACACACACATATATATATATATATATATATATATATATATATATATATATATATATATATATATATATATATATAGATTTGTATGTAGCATTTATGGATCTGGAGAAGGCATATGATAGAGTTGATAGAGATGCTCTGTGGAAGGTATTAAGAATATATCGGTGTGGGAGGCCAAGTTGTTAGAAGCAGTGAAAAGTTTTTATCGAGGATGTAAGGCATGTGTACGTGTAGGAAGAGAGGAAAGTGATTGGTTCTCAGTGAATGTAGGTTTGCGGCAGGGGTGTGTGATGTCTCCATGGTTGTTTAATTTGTTTATGGATGGGGTTGTTAGGGAGGTGAATGCAAGAGTTTTGGAAACAGGGGCAAGTATGAAGTCTGTTGGGGATGAGAGAGCTTGGGAAGTGAGTCAGTTGTTGTTCGCTGATGATACAGCGCTGGTGGCTGATTCATGTGAGAAACTGCAGAAGCTGGTGACTGAGTTTGGTAAAGTGTGTGAAAGAAAGTTGGGAGTGGGTGTGAATAAGAGCAAGGTTATTAGGTACAGTAGGGTTGAGGGTCAAGTCAATTGGGAGGGAAGTTTGAATGGAGAAAAACTGGAGGAAGTAAAGTGTTTTAGATATCTGGGAGTGGATCTGGCAAAGGATGGAACCATGGAAGCGGAAGCGAGTCATAGGGTGGGGGAGGGGGCGAAAATCCTGGGAGCCTTGAAGAATGTGTGGAAGTCGAGAACATTATCTCGGAAAGCAAAAATGGGTATGTTTGAAGGAATAGTGGTTCCAACAATGTTGTATGGTTGCGAGGCGTGGGCTATGGATAGAGTTGTGCGCAGGAGGATGGCTGTGCTGGAAATGAGATGTTTGAGGACAATGTGTGGTGTGAGGTGGTTTGATCGAGTAAGTAATGTAAGGGTAAGAGAGATGTGTGGAAATAAAAAGAGCGTGGTTGAGAGAGCAGAAGAGGGTGTTTTGAAATGGTTTGGGCACATGGAGAGAATGAGTGAGGAAAGATTGACCAAGAGGATATATGTGTCGGAGGTGGAGGGAACGAGGAGAAGTGGGATACCAAATTGGAGGTGGAAAGATGGAGTGAAAAAGACTTTGAGTGATCGGGGCCTGAACATGCAGGAGGGTGAAAGGCGGGCAAGGAATAGAGTGAATTGGATCGATGTGGTATACCGGGGTGGACGTGCTGTCAATGGATTGAATCAGGGCATGTGAAGCGTCTGGGGTAAACCATGGAAAGTTGTGTAGGGCCTAAATGTGGAAAGGGAGCTGTGGTTTCGGGCATTATTGCATGACAGCTAGAGAATGAGTGTGAACGAATGGAGCCTTTGTTGTCTTTTCCTAGCGCTACCTCGCACACATGAGGGGGAAGGGGGGTGTTATTCCATGTGTGGCGAGGTAGCGATGGGAATGAATAAAGGCAGACACTGTGAATTGTGTGCATGGGTATATATGTATGTGTCTGTGTGTGTATATATATGTGTACATTGAGATGTATGGGTATGTATATTTGCGTGTGTGGACGTGTATGTATATACATGTGTATGGGGATGGGTTGGGCCATTTCTTTCGTCTGTTTCCTTGCGCTACCTCGCAAACGCGGGAGACAGCGACAAAGCAAATATATATATATATATATATATATATATATATATATATATATATATATATATATATATATATATATATATATATATGAAACACGAAAAGTTCCCAAGTGCACTTTCGTGTAATAATCACATCATCAGGGGAGACACAAGAGAGAAATTTAACAGTCAGTTGATATACATCGAAGAGACGAAGCTAGGACGCCATCTGTTAAACATGTGATTTTCCAAAACAATGCTTTCATCTTCATTCTCCCTAACCCTCTAACTTCGAACACCACCTCGACTAAAACACCCAAATCGGAGGTGAAAGGATGGAGTGAAAAAGATTTTGAGCGATCGGTATCTGAACATACAGGAGAGTGAAAGGCGTGCATGGAATAGAGTGCATTGGAACGATGTGGTATACCGGGGTCGACGTGCTGTCAGTGGATTGAATCAGGGCATATGAAACGCCTGGGGTAAAACATGGAAAGTTTTGTGGGGCTTGGATATGGAAAGACAACAGTGATTTCGGTGCATTACACATGACAGCTAGAGACTGAGTGTGAGCGAATGTGGACTTTTGTCTTTTCCTTGCGCTACCTCGCGGGAGGAGGAATGCTATTTCATGTGTAGAGGGGTGGTGACAGTAATGAATAAAGGCAGCAAGTATGAATATGTACATATATATGTATATATATGTACTGGCAAGCTACCTCCTTTTTGCCCTGGATTCCCGTTGAACATATAGCTATTATGTAACCCTTACAGTTATGCATCTAACGTCATTGCTAACCTTGCTCTCATTCACGACAGAACGAGACTTGATATCATCAGTATAAAGATACACACTGGATCTTAGGGATGCGGGATATCACTTACATCACGCAATGGTGTACCCTGTTACAATGATTTATCGCAAATTTTATTGGATATATTTCACTTGATATATGGAATACTTTTACAGATGTACCATATGTACCATAACTTACTTTGGTAAATGGATCTAATGATCCATTTATACGTTGCTCTTATTCATATTAATTTCATATAAAGAAAGTCAAAAAACATTGCGTAATCATTTATACAGCAATTAATTTCTCTCTCTCAATATATATATAAAATGTGACGAGAATTAGGCAACTGAAGCCAGTTTCCTGCACCATCTACACGTTTCCCTAACGAGGTCAGGAAGTCAGGGACAAAAAATTCATATTCATGAAATGCCTCGCTAATTGTCGAGTAATTTCCTTACTCGACCCTGACGAGCAGTGAGCAGAAAATAGCCCAAGAATTGGACACACTCTTCTGTAGGTGAAGAATGTGAGACGCATGATTGTTATCTTTCATACAGATACGTTAAATATGGTGTACTCCCATCATGTTATTTTTGGTTGAAATCAACATTGCCGTGGTGGATATCGTTGCACTGTGCATCAATACGTACATATTTGCCATCATTATAGACTTCAACACTGCTTAGCTTCGTGATCTGGAACAATATCACATACCCGGCTCTCATTTCTGTCTAGTAAACACGATTTTGTTGAAAAAAAAGAAAAAAAGACGAGATAAATTGTTTATTTGTATAATTGGATCACATTATAACCCGCAAAAGAACCTAACAGCGGGTCTTGGTGAAGCCTTAGTAAATATTAGATCTTTATTTTGCGTAAGATTTATCCCTCAGCACAATCTAAACAAAAGCAGTGAAGTTACCATGTATACAACCTCCTCGAGGCAAATTGCAGGTGTTTTGTAAAGTAACCACAATGCCAGCATGATTCTTGTCCATTGTAAACAAGCGTGCAACTGGCTTATCCAATTTTCCTTATCTGTAATTAGTACTGTGTAATCATGAGCTTGTTTACTTGATGAACAGCATCTCGTTCTTCTTGTCAAAAGCTGTCAGTTGCCACTTCATCATCTGCAAACAATAACATTCTTTTTCATGCTGTTCGTTTCCTCATTCCTAATGATGTGCTGATAACCATCACCCTTCGTCTTCAACCTTGTATTCATGATTTTGTGGATGCTCTATTTAAACAGATACGACCCAGATCTCTTATTTTTCTACAACGACTGGTTTCCTTCTGCTTATCTATTCGACAGATGGTGACCTGTCCCTTCTCATCAGAATTTTTGTCTCTCTCTCTCTCTCTCTCTCTCTCTCTCTCTCTCTCTCTCTCTCTCTCTCTCTCTCTCTCTCTCCAATAATACCGTTGAAAGCTTTATAAAGTGTAAGCTCTCTTTGCGATTCTTTAGTAGTTATATTTACGCGCCACATGACATTCGTAGAATCTTCCATGACGCAGACTCAAAGTATTGTCTTACTGGTAAGAAACACTATATTCAAGAAACATAAGTTAATCAGCGTGTAAAGACAGCTTGACCAGCTGTTCCAGAGCAGCATTCCTCGTACCAGGAAGGGGCCCTTATTATGACTACAATCTGTGGCTGCTCGTGACCTCCTGGTTACTCCTTACTTTCGTCATGTGTTGAATTGTATCAGCACAAGACAGTGAATCAAAGCCATCTAATATGCGCTAAATGAAAGAACCATAGGTAGTTTCCTGATCTATTTTCCATTAACCTCTACATTCGTTGTGAACAGGAGATTAACACCCTCAAGATGGTGAGTTCAGATCACTAGACACTCGAACAATGTTAGTCCTACATAGAGAGCGCACGTTAAGCAGTACATTCTCCCACTGTTCCCTTCAAAGCAGCAAGATGATTCTGTGTAAGATTCGCAACTGCATTAGAAAAGAATATATTGTTAGTGAAGGCAAAGATCTTACGATCATATTCACTGAAAACCTTTAGATTTACTTGGAAATATTGGAAGATATAGGACGATGATATTCATCTTAAACTTCCACCAACTGATGCCTATAACTAAACAATGCAGAGATATGTCCCAAGGTTATCTGTCACAGTCAACAGATAACAGGAAGATGGGGCCTCGCTGTGGATATGGGGCTGTGGTTTAGGGGCATCACACACGACAGCTAGAGAGCAGATGTGAGCAAATGAGCCCCTTTCTTCGTCTGTTCCTGGCACTACCTTGCATTAAGCATTCATTAAAAATATGTCACTGCTATGAGCTAATAACTGGGTTCGCACACATTTTTCATGGTGCAGATCTCGAATGTATGACCGTGATGGATGTGTCATGTTAAGGTCTCTTTCTGCAGTGCTTAAAGACAAACTTTTGTCCAATTATTTCATTTTCTCACAAAAAAAAACAGCGGAGCATCGTTCTTCAGAGGGAGAAAATTTATACGTTTTCTTTAATCATTCCTTGAAACCCGCTGAGTCATACTGATTCTTTTATGAATGAGTTATTTCTCTTTCATCTCTCACCCATCCTGAACTGATGCCTGTATTCAAAAAACTTGTTTTGGACTGTAAACGCTAATTGAAGCAATCTATCCTTCGAAACCCTGACGGAATATTTCCAACTGCTTAAGACAAAAAAATTGCAATGAAGTTCAATGTAAACAGGAAAAACTAATATTTTTCCTGCTTTCACATCTCATCCACGCACTCACCACTATAGCACCACCCACCTCTCACCCCACCACACCCACCCACCACCACCCTCCCGGCTAAGCCAAGAAAAGCTACTGTTCCCTAAAGAAAATAAATGTAACCTCTATTATCTGGTTCCGATTTCAAATTACCTGAAGCCGATTACTCCAGCAGAACAGAAGCAGCAGCAGCAGACTACACCAGCAAACGGTAGCGTTGTACCTTAAGTATATCATGTGTCACTTACGTCCACTTATCTTAAGTGGAACCGTCTGAACCCTTTCCTCCTGCACAGCTTATAAAGAAGTGGATCACAAAATCTAGAAGGAATGCTTCTCGCTTCGTAACATACGCGTCACTGAACCATATGCCTGAACTAAATATAGATCTTGACTAATAGACTAGTACCTCAAAAACAACAGTAGCTGCCGACTATGCCTGTAAGAGGTAACTCCGTTGTACTCTTAGTAACATAAGAGATGACTGTGTCTTCTTGCCTTTGTTGAGACTAACCTGAATCCTTGTTCATGCTCGGCCATCCTTCTGCAAGCATTTCACTACGCCAATATGGTAGTCAAGAATGTTCATCGTCTGAAGTTCTACAATCCTGAACGTTTTGAGGTCACAGAGAGTAATCCTTACTCATTTCATCTTCCTAACTTCCGGTAGATAAAAGTCGCTGTTCTTTACGTTTTACTGACCAACACAGCCATGGTGACACGGAACTCCAGACTAGTATATACATATAGTGCAGCTACCCCTAAACTAAGGTGTCAATTCAAGCCTTTAGCATACTGTACTTATCGACACATTTGGCTCATTATAAATACTATTGCCTTCTTATGCCCTCACGTTCGTAAATGTAACCTACATCAGATTTGGAGCATGAATTTGACGGAAGCCATTTGAGATAACGCTAGAGAAAAATTGTTACTTGGAGAGAAAGAATCAAAGTTCATTAGAAATGTAGAAGTAAACAGGAGCGAAAGAGGAAATTAAAAGAAAAAAAAAAAAATCGGTGCTCACAGAAATCAAACTAATCAACCACCTACAGAAAAATTATACGCATCTCCATTTGACGGTTTTTTAAAACCTCTTGTGTATACTATCCTCAGGAAGAGATATATGGCTGTAATAAGGACTTTGATCTCTGGCCTTAAATATCTGGTCTTTTTAACTCACTGATGCTAAAACTTACGATGTTTACAAACTGCATCGCTGATAAACTACGTATCAACAGCAACTCCATTCCCAGTCTCATGGGGTTGGATCAGGTATATGCAACATCTGAAGTCATTAATACACGACCTTGATTCCATCCATGTTCAGTGTGTTACTGTCGATACCTTGTACCTCCCCAATCATAACAGGGATTCTTCACCTATTCCTTTGGCCTACGCGATTCAAGTGAGGCCAGCGTCTCACTTTGCATCTCCATATCGAGAAATGCTTCCAGTCCATCTGATCCCTCACCATTCCACTGGCAACTTAATATCAGATTTCCTAAACCCTGCTCTATTATCTCACTGGGTCTACCCATCTCTTCGGCGGTCGACTGTACCCTTCCTATAGATACCTCCAACTGGGTAACTATATTGACCCAATTGGATTCCGCCGTGTGCTCTACGTAGCCATACCATCTGAAGTAACTATCAACCAAGCAACTTTCTAATGTTTTTCTTCACACAAAATATTCTCACATCTACAACCCACATGGTATATATCCTCCTGGTCACCGCTTTGAATACTTCTTTATTCATTTATGAATAACATATTGCTTTTCATTTTATGATATTTCTTATATAGTCAAGTATTATAGTTTATATGGTCTTTGACTCCTTACTGTACTTTGGTAATATTTCAACTCTACATTTCTTTTTGTCTCTGTTCAGTATTCCAGTATAGCCACACTTGCCTTTGACTCCACTTGTCCAGCTTTTTTTTTGTTACATTCTTCATCAATTTTTTTCTGTACTTCTTTCATTTCATTTCAGTCCCAAGACACATTCATTAACATCGCGCATTTGTCACCGGATATTTCTCAGTATTTACTTTACTTAATTTTCACTTTATTTACAGAGAAAAAAAGTACTTACTTAAGAGTGTATACGACGAGATATTGTCAAATGATAGGGTTAGCGCGTATCACTCACTACAGGAAAATCTAAAGAGTCAGGAAAAACGAATCATATGAGTTATGTGTTGTCAAGCGCGATGCAAGATGGAGAGATTGTATGTTTGCTGAGTAAATGCCAGACGTGCATGTGTGTGTGTGTGGCGGGGGAGGTACAAAGGAAAGACAGCAACTTTGGTCAAGGGGAGCGAAAGCTGTCACTAAGTAAAGTGCTGGATGGGCCGCGCAGCCATCAATGACCCTCCCGTATATAGAGGTGGATAGTACTACTACACTACTACCAGATGCGCCTCTCTGGTCGGTTACCACCTACTACCGAGAGAGAGAGAGAGAGAGAGAGAGAGAGAGAGAGAGAGAGAGAGAGAGAGAGAGAGAGAGAGAGAGAGAGAGAGAGAGAGAGAGAGAGAGAGAGAGAGAGAGAGAGAGAGAGAGAGAGAGAGAGAGAGAGAGAGAGAGAGAGAGAGAGAGAGAGAGAGAGAGAGAGAGAGAGAGAGAGAGAGGAGAGAGAGAGAAGAGAGAGAGAGAGAGAGAGAGAGAGAGAGAGAGAGAGAGAGAGAGAGAGAGAGAGAGAGAGATCCCATCCCTCAGTTATACTAAAGATGGAAATTCTTCCCTTCCGTGTGTTTCCGGCCGTTCTTCCGAACAAATAAATCTTTCGAGCCACCGAGAACTTCGACTAATTGCGTTACGCATGGTTCACTGACCACTCATTTCTATTCCTTTTTGGCAATAAATCGACTAATGGCTCGGAAATTATCACATTTTACCGAAGAATTCAGGAAGCCGTGTATAGTGTCCCCTTATCTGTCACATACATTTCGATGCCTTAAATATAAAATTGGGTCCTATTAAAAGATTACACTTAAAACAATCGTTGCCGAGAAACTCCTCATGTTAGATGATTGAGGGATTAAAATTGGTAGATTTAATGTACGACAAGCAAATGTACAACTAGGCTCAGGTTATGAAAATATGTATTGATCTCTGGATAAATCAGGAGGACGTGAGCTGGATGATGGCTTCACTGCTCAGGAGGGAATGAAAGGTGGGTCGGTTAGGTTCTTAAAGATGTACAACGACGCTTGGTGTTGTGTGTGTGTGTGTGTGTGTGTGTGTGTGTGTGTGTGTGTATGTGTGTGTGTGTGATGAATATGCGTGTATGTTATTCTGTATGTCTGTGTGGGTGTTTCGGTGGGAAGGAAGGGGAGTGAACGTTCTATTCGTTATTCTATTTGTGATTACCTGTTTATTTCATTCATGGGAAGTGAGTAAACACTAAGGGCGTCGCATCCCTCAGGTACACACTCATTTGCTCGGAATGGTTTTCGAAACTAGATCTCACCCACACTAATGCCGCATCCTCACTTCATCGGTTCCTTCTGTCGATAAATGTCCGTATATACAATACTCCCCCAACATCTGGTCAACTTGTTTTCCTTCAGCTTCCCTCCCAGTACTCCAGCCAACCCAAGTTCTAGATAATCTCTCCTAAGATTTTAGAATTCAACCTCAGAAGCCAGTAAGTCCTAACAGGATCTTCCCTTTCTATTGCGGTGTGTGGAAAAATGGAGTTGCAATATTTTCAACATCTCTTCATAGAACAGACCATGTTGTTACCAGACTCTGGCTACTTGAGATAAAACTGCGAGTGAAAAGTTGCCATCGGCGAGGCTGTGTCACTGTCACTTAAACGAAACCAAGTACAGTGTCGTCAAAGAACTTCTCACATCAAAGTAGTCCATCTTTTGTGTGGCGCAGCTTTGGAGCTGTAGGAGTTCCTGGAAAAGGGAGTCCTAAGATAAAAGGACCTTTTCCGAAAGGGTTCCTGGGATGATGAATGACAGCAAAGCCCAAACCAGTCACTTTAGACTAAAATCTGCACTCCTTACAGCTTGCCTGTCATTTTCTAAGATAGAAGTTTCACTGAGATATACCGCAAGCTTTAGTCTCACATCTGTAGTGTACAATTTCTTAAGCATACCTTCCTTCATCTAACTGAACGCACTCTTCTGTATGACAATAATGCTTACGCTGTTCTACCATTTAACATCATTCCTAATATGTCTGTCAAATGATAGAATCTTTTGTAACAACGCACCAAGGTATTTCTCACAATTTGATTCATCTAAACGCACCCTAGATAGCAAGCACAAAAGATAAGCTTTCTAACTACTTTCCGTCATTACTACATGACACTATTCACTTATCAAGCCAATATGCTTGAGTTATAGCTACCATTGTAATGTTTCACACTCTAATCAAACCGCTAATCTCTGCTGTTGATTTTGCATGATCTTCTTACGTACGAAAATGTGATTTTAATCCTTCTGAAAAGTCACTAACGCAACCCACACACACACACACACACACACACACACACACACACACAAACTAATGTCTATACCGATCCTTGCAGCACTATCAGTGACGCTGATCCAAGGTGCGTAACACTCCGTAACCACTAGTCCTACCACGCTTGCATATGACGATTTCCTAAAGCTTCTCTTGTAATCCCCAGTGACACTAGCTTACTACCTCATCTTTATCTCCAATAACGTTTCAAGCTGATGCATTACATCAAATGCTTTTGAGAAATACAAACAGAGGAGATCCACTCATCTCTCTCTCTCTCTCTCTCTCTCTCTCTCTCTCTCTCTCTCTCTCTCTCTCTCTCTCTCTCTCTCTCTCTTCTGTATCATTTTGGTTATTATTTCATTTAAACCATCAGGTTAACAACATGTGATCTTCCAACACTAAATTCAGACTGCCTGTCAATCAGATCTCTAATGTAATCGAAATGTTCTAAATTATTTTTCCGGATTATTTCTTCTATCTTCTATGTCACTCAGTGACACCAGTGTAAAGTTTAGGGATTGCTTCGATCAACATCTTTTTGTACCGAAACAATACATGGACATATCCATTCCCTTGGGACAATGTCTATTTCTATCGACTTTGATAATGGTCCTTAAAGGCTATGTAAACCATATCAGAACACTTTCTATCTGGCCCTTGGGATTGAGTCTCATTATATTCTGTCAACAATGAAGCAATATTCTCCTCAACAATATCATCTTTATCCAACTTTTTGTCTATTTTGAGTCCCACTGTTTCCTCAGATTGCCTTCTGTACTTTCAGTCATAATTACTAGCTTAAATCTCTCTTCATCACTTTACATGCTTCTTCCCCTTCCTCTGTCTACCTTTCGTCCTCCTGCACTCGTAACAACTCTGACTTAGCATTCAACTTGTCCCAAGTAAGTTTACAAAATATTAGCAAATTATCCTTAATTTTACTTTCAAGTTGCTTCTCATGCTTTCCTCTTCTACCCCCGCATCTTTACTAGAATATAGCTGGCTTCTCTTTACGTATCATATCACTGATGTGCAACAACTTTTTATGCCACTTGAGCACGAAATAACGAATATGAGGATAATCATATTGTCACTATAACGAAAAATTGATAATGTGTAAGAAGTCGTTTTTCATTCCGATATCACAACTACTTGAACACTCTCAGTTCGTACGTCTATTTCATTTTGTACATGACAGTAAGAAAAATAAAAACAAAAGCGTATCGTCAGCTGTATACTTCACAAAGATGTGCCTCAGTCTTGGAAATTACTATCCCGTATACTTACGAGTATGCATCAATAAGCAACTCATGTTGTCATATCTTTCTCCTCTGGTAGAGTACGTGCACTCTCACTAGTCCTCGTTGTTCGAATGAATTTTACTTTCCTAGGAAATAGATAACGTATTGTCTATACTATCAGTAAAGTCATTGAAAATAGTCCTTCAAAACAAGGATCTAGCTGTCCTCTCAGTTATAACATTGAATAAATCCTTCACACTGTACCCTTCACCTGCACTACCAACAATGAGAGAGAGCACATTCTTTCCACAAAAGCATTCAGCAACATATCCAGTCAGGACAATGAACATTCCTTCGCTCACCAACATTCAAGCTACACGTATACCCACGCTGTCTGCTGGGACGGGGCAGATGGGCTGACGAGTTTGATGTTTCGAGAAAACTAATCAAATATTCTAGCAAACAGAACCCACACTGGCTGCTTCTCAATAATATCATTTCATATACGTGTTCAAAAGACGTGTAGAAATTAAGACATTCCTTTGTGATCTCTTGTTCATCGGGTTACATGAATAAGAATTTCAGTTACTTGTCTCTCTCTAACTGACTCGAACTTCTGTATTTCATTCTCTTAATATCAGAATTCAGATAATGAACGACCATGTATATTGAACGAAAGTTGTGCTTGATAAAAACCTATCAAATACGATGGCTAGCTTGTAAAACAAATACATATGATACAGAATATCGATAAGACATTACACCAAAATCATACGTCCCTATAGAAACTTGCCACAAAAAATTGTGTGGCTAGCACAAGAGAGCACATTCCCATACAACAATATCCAAACCCTTTGGATATAATTGAGAGATGTGGACAACAACAGCATTAGCGTATGGAAGTATCCGTCTACCATAATTGTAGTTCACAAAATTTTACTGTGACATTCACCTCCGCTTGAATATGTGAGCGTTAACAGATCAAATTTTCATGCAGTGGTAAAATAAGTAAGAACACCCTGATGAATGGCGTCATTAAAATGGAATAAAAGCTGAATTTTAGAATACCTAACCCTGAAGTCTGCGTGCTGCCTGGTTCATGCACTAGTGAACAGTTCTGTAGTTACAGCATTGTATTTCTAAAGTCCTAAAGTAATCACAAGTGCTGAACAAAAATACATTGTTCAAGTGTAGTCAGCGGAAGGGTCACATATACAAGAGAGTCTAACATACAGACCTAGAAATAAAACAATGAATTCTAAACAACGTTCATGAGCAGAGAAGTCAAATGTTTACACTTTTCATGGTGTTTCCTGTCGAGCCTTGCAGAGCACAGGGACCAGATGGGAATATCCAACAGCTTACTCCCCCAGGGTCATTCCTCATTTATATACACCAGATTCTTTTTAAGAACTTTCAATGATTTCTAATTCCTTCATCTATTCATCTTTATAAGGTCCTGCAAGATAAACAAACTGAATTATCCTCATCTCTTTCGAATACTTTCCTGAAGAACATCGTTCTGTGAGCCATTGTGGGGACGAGGTTAATACATTTCCACCCTCTGGCGTCCTCAACTCGAGGATGTTTGTTATGTATATTTGCGAACTAAAATCATATATGTATAAAAGACAGTTGGGCAAATATCAGTAGAAAAAGAATAGAAATATGGCTAGAAACGAAATAAATGATGAAGACTTAACGTAAAATATAGTATGTTATGTATGCAAGTCCGTTTACCACGAACGTTTCAAATTCGTTATCATTTCAGAAGTTTTCTCCACATTATAGCATTATTTAATTCAAATGTAAATTCAGTAACATAATACTGAAGCGTTATGTTATTTCTTCAGCAGCTAGAAGCAGAATAACTGTGGGATGCGCGGCGGGTAAAAGCCTCCATCCTGACCTCGACACATTACCATCGGGGTGAGTGCAGACCAGCGGCAGCTGTTGCTACGTTACTAAGAGGGCGGGTAAGAAACAGCTGCAGATGAGGCCAGTTTACTGGCTGGCATAGCGAGGGACAGCCGAAGCTGAAATCAAGTAGCTACCGTTCCCACTGGATGACAGGCAGAGCTGAGTTTACGTTAGTGACTGGTAGAGTCACAGTCACAACTGAGAAAATACGAGTGGCAAACCAGATATGTTATATTTGGCCACTGAGACCAGATCTTATGTGGGCAGAATGGTTGAATGTCTTGGGGTCGGTGAGACCAAACTCGTGGCGGGTCGAGGAAGATGTAATCGAAAATGTGACCAAGACACAGCTAGACCGACCAAGAAGCAGTCGCCACTCAAGACAAGTCACCGATGATGGCCAGAGTGAGAACTGGTCGCAACTGAGATTAGCGAGCCATCATTATTCATGAATGATCAAGGGAGGATGGAACAGACCATCAAGGGAGGATGGAACAGACCATCAAGGGAGGATGGAACAGACCATCAAGGGAGGATGGAACAGACCATCAAGGGAGGATGGAACAGACCATCAAGGGAGGATGGCACAGGCCATCAGTCTTCTTTATCATCGTGTCCCAGTCCTCGTTTACCAACTTGCCTCTCATGATTTAGGTTTTGAATTTCAACTTGGAAACACGTGCTAGTTCCTATTTCCACTAGTTATACAATAGGAAGTGAAGGATCTGATTTACCTATATTAATATCATCATTTTCAGGTTAACTGTGTATTCAAATAGGCATTAGACATAGATATTTTGACTATAGATATCTACTTTTTATCTAACAGTGATGCAGCTACAAAGGAGCCAAACCTCACATCTACAGTAGATTCTCTACAACCTAAAGAAAACTGTTGGATTCCTAAAACATTCACAAAGAAATTTCTTCATTAACGAACCATCAGTAATTAAACATAGACAGCAGCAGCCTCATTTTGCTTTCGTATCCATATAATCTACTAGTGTGTATATAGGGCAAAAAATATCAACTGTGACATTGTAAGCAACTCACAACATAACGTAAGACAGAAAATACTGTGCCTTCATCTTGCTTCTGTATATAGAACAACTGCCTTTTGTGTGGTTTAGGTTGTAATCGGGCATTTCATCATCACAGACCATATGGATTTTTTTATCTATACAAGCACCAGTTAGTAACAATGCTATCATCACCTACGGATAGTTACTTACATGTAAACATCTTCAGACTTGATTTGTTCACATAATGTTGACGCATTATGTGCATCGATAAACGCATCATACTCTAAAGGTATGGCGACAGAGAGTGTCTACATCCCATTCTGTGATTCCTTCATGAAATTTGATCAGTTTTCAGTCAGAAAGAACCAATAAACACTCCAAAATAAACATGAATGCCAATACAGGATTACATGCAATTACACCAAGAGAGAGAGAGAGAGAAAGAGAGAGAGAGAGAGAGAGAGAGAGAGAGAGAGAGAGAGAGAGAGAGAGAGAGAGAGAGAGAGAGAGAGAAAAGAAGTGACGAGGCTGCTCAAATGTTCCGCAAGAGAAGGAAAGATGTCAACACGTTAACACGTTGTGAGCAAGTTAGGTCGTAACTTGATTATAGAATTTCTAGTAAGACTTTCTCTAACCGTATTATTACTGCAGAAGATACATCAATATCAATTTTTGTAACAAAGCAGTAAGCATTAAGTAAGTTTTCAGAGTAGTGTAATATCAAAAAGGTTTTGTTCACATATTGTTCTTCAGGTCGAACATTGATATTGCAGTTCATCATTAATGAATTCCGAACCACGTATGCGAAATGTTCTAAGAAACATTGATGAGATAACAGAACTAACAAATGTCTGTTCATATAGTTACTAATACTCTATTCGTCACAATAAATTGAGACTTTTTGTACTCTTATCAATGTTTCTAAAAGCATTCCGCTTATATTGTCCAGAGTTCATTGATGATGAACTCTGCAATATCTATGACATTGGTTACAAATCACAATACCCCAAACCTTTCCTTGATTCAGCTTATAATTTTGCTAGAAAGCCTTTTTACGATTTTCAACCTAAAGAATAATTTCTGAATAAAAACTCATTGATATTACATTACTCTGAGAACTTGCTTAATGTTCCTATTTTGTTAAATGAAATATTAATGAATCTTCAGCAGTAACGATACGGCTAGGGAAAGTCTTATCAGAAGTTTTGTGATTTTTCAAGAGGGTTGTGTGTACAAGATCCCCTGTAATGAGTGTGATCAGTTTTGCATTCGTCAAGCTGGTTTTTTTTTTTTTTTTTTTTTTATACTTTGTCGCTGTCTCCCGCGTTTGCGAGGTAGCGCAAGGAAACAGACGAAAGAAATGGCCCAACCCCCCCCCCATACACATGTACATACACACGTCCACACACGCAAATACACATACCTACACAGCTTTCCATGGTTTACCCCAGACGCTTCACATGCCTTGATTCAATCCACTGACAGCACGTCAACCCCTGTATACCACATCGCTCCAATTCACTCTATTCCTTGCCCTCCTTTCACCCTCCTGCATGTTCAGGCCCCGATCACACAAAATCTTTTTCACTCCATCTTTCCACCTCCAATTTGGTCTCCCTCTTCTCCTCGTTCCCTCCACCTCCGACACATATATCCTCTTGGTCAATCTTTCCTCACTCATTCTCTCCATGTGCCCAAACCATTTCAAAACACCCTCTTCTGCTCTCTCAACCACGCTCTTTTTATTTCCACACATCTCTCTTACCCTTACGTTACTTACTCGATCAAACCACCTCACACCACACATTGTCCTCAAACATCTCATTTCCAGCACATCCATCCTCCTGCGCACAACTCTATCCATAGCCCACGCCTCGCAACCATACAACATTGTTGGAACCACTATTCCTTCAAACATACCCATTTTTGCTTTCCGAGATAATGTTCTCGACTTCCACACATTTTTCAAGGCTCCCAAAATTTTCGCCCCCTCCCCCACCCTATGATCCACTTCCGCTTCCATGGTTCCATCCGCTGACAGATCCACTCCCAGATATCTAAAACACTTCACTTCCTCCAGTTTTTCTCCATTCAAACTCACCTCCCAATTGACTTGACCCTCAACCCTACTGTACCTAATAACCTTGCTCTTATTCACATTTACTCTTAACTTTCTTCTTCCACACACTTTACCAAACTCAGTCACCAGCTTCTGCAGTTTCTCACATGAATCAGCCACCAGCGCTGTATCATCAGCGAACAACAACTGACTCACTTCCCAAGCTCTCTCATCCCCAACAGACTTCATACTTGCCCCTCTTTCCAGGACTCTTGCATTTACCTCCCTAACAACCCCATCCATAAACAAATTAAACAACCATGGAGACATCACACACCCCTGCCGCAAACCTACATTCACTGAGAACCAATCACTTTCCTCTCTTCCTACACGTACACATGCCTTACATCCTCGATAAAAACTTTTCACTGCTTCTAACAACTTGCCTCCCACACCATATATTCTTAATACCTTCCACAGAGCATCTCTATCAACTCTATCATATGCCTTCTCCAGATCCATAAATGCTACATACAAATCCATTTGCTTTTCTAAGTATTTCTCACATACATTCTTCAAAGCAAACACCTGATCCACACATCCTCTACCACTTCTGAAACCGCACTGCTCTTCCCCAATCTGATGCTCTGTACATGCCTTCACCCTCTCAATCAATACCCTCCCATATAATTTACCAGGAATACTCAACAAACTTATACCTCTGTAATTTGAGCACTCACTCTTATCCCCTTTGCCTTTGTACAATGGCACTATGCACGCATTCCGCCAATCCTCAGGCACCTCACCATGAGTCATACATACATTAAATAACCTTACCAACCAGTCAACAATACAGTCACCCCCTTTTTTAATAAATTCCACTGCAATACCATCCAAACCTGCTGCCTTGCCGGCTTTCATCTTCCGCAAAGCTTTTACTACCTCTTCTCTGTTTACCAAATCATTTTCCCTAACCCTCTCACTTTGCACACCACCTCGTCCAAAACACCCTATATCTGCCACTCTGTCATCAGACACATTCAACAAACCTTCAAAATACTCATTCCATACTCGTCAAGCTGGTAAGGTTCTTAATATCAGGGTTCAACAACATAGAAATAGCCTTAGGTATGGTCAAGAATCCAATGTAGTATTTGTCCACTTCAAAGACTTTGGTCATGAAACTGACTGGAACAGTGTTAAGGTTATCACACAAAATAACTCAATAATGGACTGAAATATCGTAGAATCGTCTTTTATCAGACATAGCAGAGATGTCAGCATGAATGAAAATGTTGATGCATATAAATCAGGTAACTTTATAAGTGAAAGATTCCATTTGTTGATGTATATAAATCAGATAACTTAATAAGTTTAAAAAAGTAAATATGTTTCCTAGAACATAGCTTAACCTACGTTTGTAACTTGAGAGAGGTGAGGTCGTCGTGGGTGTCCTGTGCCCTAATCTTTTTACTTGTTCCTTAACTAGTTTGTATCCATATCATCCCTGGGGATAGGGGAGAAAAAGTGCTGCCCACGTATTCCCTGCGTGTCGTACAAGAGGACTAAAAAGGGTGGGAAAGGGGGCTGGAAATCCTCCCCTTCAGTTTTACTTTTCCAAAAGAAGGAACAGTGAAGGGGGCCAAGGAAGGATTTGTTTCTCTAAGGCTCAGTCATCTGTTCTTGACGCTACCTCGTTAACGCGGAAGACGGCGAGTAGGAGAGAAAGAGAGAGAGAGAGAGAGAGAGAGAGAGAGAGAGAGAGAGAGAGAGAGAGAGAGAGAATATACACATTTCTCTCTTGTGTCTTCCCTGATGATGTGATTATTACACGAAAGTGCACTTGGGAACTTATCGTGTTTCATTTTCCCCGTGGACTCATAGGAACATCTTGATCACGCGCAAAATTGTGATCCTTTCCAATATATATATATATATATATATATATATATATATATATATATATATATATATATATATATATATATATATGCTACTATACAAGTCTAACCGTGGTATGAAAAAGTGAATGCCAAAAGGATCGTTTTCTATAACACAAAGAACCTTCATCCTGGGAGAACAAAGTTCTGTTAGAACGGTTAGTTAACTATTCTACCGAAACTAGGGACGCTTAATTGGGTGGTGACATTTCGTCAACGCTACTGAATTGGCTTTAGCTGTCCCTCTGGACTCGTTATAGTGAGATAAAACTGATGCTGCTGCTTCTGTCAAAATAAAGATGCGTTTTATATACGTATGTTTGGCACGTTAGTACTAGAGAAGAGAGAAGTTTCCTATTACCGTCGACCATTGGTTTATTAGTGAAGTGATCCCGGAGCCAAGGACAAGAAAGGGACTTAAAACAACATGGGACACGCAATGATAGGTGAAAGAGGTTCATTAGTCTCTCTCTGAGATGCTCTGGCAACAAACAGTTGTATGTTACATCAGGTAAACGACAATGATTTATCTCCTTGCGCAGTATTACCTCCCAGTATCAGCTGTTGTCTCTTATGCCAGGTTTCTATCTCCCGGGATGAATTCATGCCCTTTCTCACCCAGGGACATGTCGGGGAATATCATACATGTCCGGTAAACTGAGGTCTGTCCCTACAACCCACACATAGTGGGGCCGATGACCGTGACCCTACGTGGTGCTCTAGTCTCACTGGATCAGCATCTTCTCGTTAGTCACTGAGCATCTTTCATCAATGTACATAAGCAATGTTTCTCATACTACACTGATGTATGTATATATCAATGGTGGGTAAGAGCTTCGTTTAATAATCTTAACAAACATATATTGTTAAGAAGATTTTTGCTTGAAATACAGCTCATATTGATACTGTAATGCCCCGTAAGCAACACGAAATGATACTCGTTTTTCATAAATAACTCATGACTAATCATATCATAAAGGATAATGACACAAAAGATGCTATAAATGGTCGGTGAGAACCCGAGGTGACCATGTGGTTGTGATTCGCTTTAACTATTTACGCCAGCGGCCGATTGGTACGTTGAGTCTTAAAATTAGCTTCTGAATTTTCAGGATGTTGATATACAAAGCTAACTCATACCTACATTCTCAATCCAGGAGATCGTTACTAGGGGAATGTCATCAACCTTTTCTAGCGCAATAACAACATGGAACTGATGCAAACGTAAATAGATCTGTCCTCAGAATCAAATGATATACTCCTATGGGCTTCATATCTAACCACCTTTGAACTTTTATCCACACAATAATAACACAAGGCCTTAATGAAGTTCAGAACCTGATAACTCCAATGGAGTTTTGAGAAGTTTTTACGCGGAGCTCATTAAAGCAGAGGGGAGAAAATTGTGGAAAAACTTTTTCTTAATTAGAAATTTTCTTGTGAGAAAATGGATAATGAACCGGTGATGTATGAACCAGAATATATACTGCACTGGGCAGTGGTTCTCAGCTGAGGTATCTCAGAAAGACTTTTAAGCACCGCAAGATCAGATGTCCCCTAAGGTAGGCTACAAGATTTTGCAGTGCCAGATTACTTATTTCATTGCTCTGTCTCTAAAATCAATAGTCCCGTATGATGGATTGTGGGCATTGCTTTGGTAACGACGAACCGCCTCACGAGGCATCAAACTACCTACTGACTATAGATAAGAAGAAGTCGTCTCCGAAACAAGACGAGGCTTTGACAGTGAGGACTTGGCATAGAGTGCACGGGCCATACCCAGGCCGTTGTAGCTCTTACCTCGGACAGCCCGAATGACAGCAAGACTTACTGACCACTCTAAGACTTAATAGTAGGAAGCTATTCCTATTTTGTTGTTAAACTACACAGTCACACCGTGGATCTTCTCAGGCATACAATGGTTGAATTCCTAGCAGATAGACTAGTGACTGAAAATTAAGATGTGTTTATCAGTACTAAACGAAGTTAAACGAGTATGATGGAGTTCTTCAGTCATATCTGTAGACAAGTGCAATTCATCAGTAAGCTTACACCGAAGACACCCAGATATCCATGAGAAACTTTTTCTGGATAAAGTATCAAATAAAAGTTTAGAGGGTACAATCAAATCCCAGGACAAATGAAATCGAATATTCGTGTGGACCACAGACAGTATTGCTGCTGTAATAACCAGGAGTGGTATTAAGCGAGGACGCAAAGGACTGGCTCAGCGTGACAAGTGGGGTACTACAAAGCTCAGTTCTTGGTCCTTCCTTTATTGCGTCGTGTTCCCTGCACGGACGGATAACGACGTCGTTATCCGTCGGTCCGTCTGTTTCCCCGTTCGTCGCCGGGAGTCACATTATGATTTAGTGAAGATGCGTTTAACTTTACCCATCAGTGTTAGGTTAAACACACTTCCAGTATGAGGAAACTTTGGTATAAAAACAAACGTTGAAGAAGGTGCTTCACATGCTACGTACTTTACTTTCTACTTACATTTGTGAGAAAAACTTGTCATTGTGGTTAGACATGATCTCCAAAAGAGCAAACCATTCCTCTCAGCGTTGATGTCCTAAGGCAGACTGCACCTTCCGGAACGGAACCACGATATTACGATATTCAAACAGCAGGAGCAGAGGAGCCTCAGTAAATGACTGACGGTGCTGCTCATTGACGAGCTACCACTTCGTGCACAGTCTCCCTCCAACAAAACTTCAATTTACTTTAAACAAACTAATGTTGACGATACGCTCGTTATACCTAAATTCACTTCCCCATCTAAAATCACATCTTCACTTCACCCTTGACGAATGCATTCTTCATATACCTTCCATACAACTGACCTTACCCGCAAGCGTCAGATCAAAAAGCCATGGGTAGAGAGATGATTGTTGGAAAAATAAAAAGGACCCGTATAAAAACAATGCTCCAATTCCTACGAAAGGAGAGGCGGAGTAGACAAAAAGAAACTAAAAATATGTGTTTTTTTACAACTTCCTGGAAATGGGTGGTGGTAGCATGATGTAGACTGCAGAGTTACTGCAATGAAGGAAAGTTGAAGAGCACTTGGTGTTACGAAGTGTGTTGTATACATCCTGCAGTATGAGAGGCGCCACAACTTGGACTGAAATTTTAATGTTATACGAAGATCAATGCGATATAAATGTTGTTCGTACAACCCTACTTTCAGTAAATGTGTTCATTTTTAGACTTATGACCTGTAGTACTTTAGGAAAAAAGTATCAATAGCAAGAGAAAATGTAATGTTTAAGAGGCTAAAACAGTTAGTGCATACTCAACGCTGTTTTGTTTGATTTCATCTTCGACATTTAGAGAACAGGATGACAGTTTATTCCAGTAAGAGACTGCCAACTTGAGTACATAGCAAAGTCAAGTAGAAATACTATTCATCGACTTCTAAGTCATCGTTTAAAAAAGGTATGTATACCCACATGGAACTTCGTAACAGCAAGTTGAAGTTTCTGAATTCAATACAATACTCATCTGACTTTCATTTCTTCCATAAACTGACAAAATGAATCATAGTAGTGACGCAATATTACGTCACCTGTATGACCAGCTTACCAAATATGTTACTAACAGAATGATCAAGAATCGCTCACTTCTCGGAAAATCAGTGTCCATATACTATGGCTGGAGTAGATTGAACTAAGTTACTTCAGCACTTCTGTTCTTTCGGTTAGAAACAAGCCCTTCCTATTACCTTAATACAGCAGTTTGGTACAGAGATGTAAAATTACATAGATCAAACGTGGATCATACTGGCGGAAGAGCAACACAACGGTTACCTACAACACGTCCCGGTATAGTCTTTAGGAACACAGTCTCGAGGCTTCAAAATATAAAGTGTATCGGAATACAGTTCAGCGCAACACTGCTGTCCAGACAACATGTGGTACGGGACCAGCGAGTATAAAGATTATCTGACCTTCTACAGAGAAAAGGGTGCAATTCTGGGAGCAAAGCGGTCACACTTCCTCTGTGGCTATGGTCCTGAAAAGACGTTTTCAAAGCCTATTGTTTCGTGCTTCTTTGTCATACGAATCTTGCCAGATGCCTGGGAATTTTTCAGTGTATCGAACGAAGTTGTAGCTACTGATCCTTTTGGTTCTTTCATGATCAGGTGGCTGAATACAATATCACTACATAAACAACTCTAACCCCGAAGGACCTCAACTCGTTGGTGGTGGAGCTAGGTGCTACTTTCATAGTGGTGAGGTAACAAGCCTCCGGGGAAACTTGAAAAAAAAAAAAAATCAACGGCAAAATATCTCAAGTTCATATCGTAAAACTTTAAACATGTAAACATATCCGTGCATTATAACCTCATTGGGTAACCAGTATCAACAGCACATCATGAGGAAGCCAAGGATATTCATGAAAAGGAGCGGAAGCTGGAATAGGATAAAATTAGCTCATAATGACAAGAGCTACGATAAGGTCACCGTGATAGGGTTGCTGGGATACACAACGATCATCCTATCGATACAATGGAGATACTCCATCGAGTCCTGCAGACAGAGAAGTAATCCCGCACTAAGTAGAAGAGGTGCCAAAACGAATGAAGGTAAGACCCTGAGGATTCTACAGACACTTGAGTGTACATTTCAGAAACAATAAAGCGTTAGAGGTGTGAGAGGTCTGGGCACATAAGAAGCAGCTGCACATATCGAGGTGTGCGGGATCTGCTCCCAGCAACACCATAGAAAAGATTGCAAATGATATGTAGCCAATGGAAGATATTGGAGGATGTGTCTCAGATGCTCGAAGAATCAGAATGCTTGGAATTGGATCTGTCCACATTCGCATCGCACGGATCCTCTAAGAGAACAAAACTTCACGGGACAACAGTACATACCTGTCCCACACTGTGGAACAGATGTCTGGGTCGAACAGCATTAGCAGCTTCAAGTGGACCCTCGAAGTAAGCCAAACTTTCTAACTCTTCCCATAACGCAACTGCTGACGGTAGCTTCCGAAACCTCCATCCAACGGTTATATATATATATATATATATATATATATATATATATATACATACATTGCTTTGAAGAATGTATGTGAGAAATACTTAGAAAAGCAAATGGATTTGTATGTAGCATTTATGGATCTGGAGAAGGCATATGATAGAGTTGATAGAGATGCTCTGTGGAAGGTATTAAGAATATATGGTGTGGGAGGCAAGTTGTTAGAAGCAGTGAAAAGTTTTTATCGAGGATGTAAGGCATGTGTACGTGTAGGAAGAGAGGAAAGTGATTGGTTCTCAGTGAATGTAGGTTTGCGGCAGGGGTGTGTGATGTCTCCATGGTTGTTTAATTTGTTTATGGATGGGGTTGTTAGGGAGGTAAATGCAAGAGTCTTGGAAAGAGGGGCAAGTATGAAGTCTGTTGGGGATGAGAGAGCTTGGGAAGTGAGTCAGTTGTTGTTCGCTGATGATACAGCGCTGGTGGCGGATTCATGTGAGAAACTGCAGAAGCTGGTGACGGAGTTTGGTAAAGTGTGTGGAAGAAGAAAGTTAAGAGTAAATGTGAATAAGAGCAAGGTTATTAGGTACAGTAGGGTTGAGGGTCAAGTCAATTGGGAGGTGAGTTTGAATGGAGAAAAACTGGAGGAAGTGAAGTGTTTTAGATATCTGGGAGTGGATCTGTCAGCGGATGGAACCATGGAAGCGGAAGTGGATCATAGGGTGGGGGAGGGGGCAAAAATTTTGGGAGCCTTGAAAAATGTGTGGAAGTCGAGAACATTATCCCGGAAAGCAAAAATGGGTATGTTTGAAGGAATAGTGGTTCCAACAATGTTGTATGGTTGCGAGGCGTGGGCTATGGATAGAGTTGTGCGCAGGAGGATGGATGTGCTGGAAATGAGATGTTTGAGGACAATGTGTGGTGTGAGGTGGTTTGATCGAGTAAGTAACGTAAGGGTAAGAGAGATGTGTGGAAATAAAAAGAGCGTGGTTGAGAGAGCAGAAGAGGGTGTTTTGAAGTGGTTTGGGCACATGGAGAGAATGAGTGAGGAAAGATTGACCAAGAGGATATATGTGTCGGAGGTGGAGGGAACGAGGAGAAGAGGGAGACCAAATTGGAGGTGGAAAGATGGAGTGAAAAGGATTTTGTGTGATCGGGGCCTGAACATGCAGGAGGGTGAAAGGAGGGCAAGGAATAGAGTGAATTGGAGCGATGTGGTATACAGGGGTTGACGTGCTGTCAGTGGATTGAATCAAGGCATGTGAAGCGTCCGGGGTAAACCATGGAAAGCTGTGTAGGTATGTATATTTGCGTGTGTGGACGTATGTATGTACATGTGTATGGGGGGGGTTGGGCCATTTCTTTCGTCTGTTTCCTTGCGCTACCTCGCAAACGCGGGAGACAGCGACGAGGTATAAAAAAAAAAAAAAAATATATATATATATATATATATATATATACTTTTTTATATTTCCAAATTTCACATTCAGTATGGGATTCGACAGACTGTATATAGACCTTATAACTTCTTCACCAGATGAACTTCTTTCTTGATAAAAGAACAACTGGAATGAATCCCTTGGAACAACAGATGAAAATTATACAAGAAAAGCCAACCCGCAGAAACAAACACAGTGAATCAAACGAAAAATAAACTTTCTAGAGACGCATATAACATGTTGAAAAAAAAAAAAAACAGCTATCCTTTAGAAAATGAGTAGAGGAACGAATGTCATCAGCCAGAGTCAAGCAGAGAACACGTCCCACGACCATATCAAGAAGACAGTCCAGATTCATGCAACGCCTAGCACGCACCATCCCGTTGCCTTGTCGCTGGATCACAAACAATGCGCATTCCTCATCAAATGGTGCAGACGACTCAGCAAATTCCACCGGAGGTTCGGATTGGCGCAGAACAGGTTTAACAGCTATCAAAGGAACTGTCAAAGGTGACAGAGGAACAGGATCCGACACACAATCTGGGATATAACTTAGATTCGAATGGCAGAATGGTGAATGACGACGGTGTGTGGGTGTTCAGGGAGGTGACAGAGAGTTAAGAAAGTTCGTCACACAACTTGGTATTCTACTGCAAAAGATTCTAGACTGCAATGGCAACGTTACCTTGATAACTTTGGGGGAATGTTTGTCTCAAAGAGTAAAAGCTGCTTTTTCACAAAGTAGATATGTAGGAGAGGTCAGAAGTTTACTTTAAATTGTAACTGTATTATCTGTTGTGTATAAATTATCTGTAATAGAGTGTACTGTGTGGTCTCCCTAATATGTTATTGAAGATAAATCAGTAAATGAATAACTGAAAACAATGTGCTGATGCCACTTAAACAAGTTCTTCCAGACCAACACTGTTATTACTGATGACCAGGTAACACCGAATACATCGTCATGGGAGAATCTGCATCAGCACATCCCTCATGATGAAGTGTGCTTTTAAGCAAATGATGATGTGTATCCGTCCGGTATGACGAAGTGTTCGGAAATTATATATGATAACTAGATCGTTATGAATGAGACAGATAGGAAGGAAAAGTGCTACGGACATCAAGCCCACTCTAAAATTAATGAAAACACTTATAAAGGCTTACTTTCCAGTCATTAAGAGATGCAATCTTTGCAAAGTGTCATGGATCCTTTAGTCGTTTCAGCAATGTGAGTAGCAGTGGGAAACGCGAGGTAGGTGGAAGACCAAGGAAGAACAAACCAGGACCTTTCCTTATAATTCCTGGTACAGTAAGACAAGGATGATGCAGTTTGCTACTAGTGATTTGAGGGCGTCTGAACAGACGATAAATCGTAATCCATCAGTATGTTGGATTAGTTACCAAACACCATGTCAGCGATACTGTCTGTATCTTTGAGCCAAGAACGTCAATACTGCTGATGATCGTCTCCTATCTTGTGCATATCATGTGTTTGCATAATGCTGCTGGCAAAAATAATATCTTAAAGAACACATGACAAACTATCAATATTTCAGTGTTATGCAAATGTTATGTTGCTCTGTAACAATGTATTGTACAAATGAATATGATTTGAAAGACTGATACGAGTTTCGTTTTCTACATCTCAAGAATGAACTATGTTGGCCTATGCTATTTATAAATTCATGGAAGCTAACCATGTGTCCAACGATGGTGGAAGCAAAAGGAAAACTTATTATGACCGAACGTGAAAACAGTGAATCCATTATGATACCAATCTATGAAAATAATTTCTATGATATCGGAGCTCAATGAAATAAATATATATATATATATATATATATATATATATATATATATATATATATATTTTATCCCTGGGGATAGGGGAGAAAGAATACTTCCCACGTATTCCCTGCGTGTCGTAGAAGGCGACTAAAAGGGAAGGGAGCGGGGGGCTGGAAATCCTCCCCTCTCGTTTTTTTTTTAACTTTCCAAAAGAAAGGACAGAGAAGGGGGCCATTTGAGGATATTCCCTCAAAGGTCGAGTCCTTTGTTCTTAGCGCAACCTCGCTAATGCGGGAAATGGCGAATAGTATGAAAGAAATATATATATATATATATATATATATATATATATATATATATATATATATATATATATATATATATATTTATATATATATGGTAATACACAGAATATGGTTGAGAGAGCAGAAGAAGGTGTGTTGAAATGGTTTGGACACATGGAGAGATTAAGGAAAGATTGACAAAGAGGATATATGTGTCTGATGTGGAGGAAAGAAGGAGAACCGGCAGACCAAAATGGAGGAAAGATGGAGTGAAAAAGATTCTGAGCAATCGGGGCCTGAACAAACAGCAGGATGAAAGGCGTGCAAGGAATATAGTGGATTGGAACGATGTGGTATACCCGGGTCGACGTGCTGTCAGTGGATTAAACCAGGGCATGTGAAGCATCTGAGGTAAACCATGGAAAGGTCTGTGGGGCCTGGATGTGGAAAGGGAACTGTGGTTTCGGTGCATTACAAATGACAGCTAGAGACTGAGTGTAAACGAATGTGGCCTTTGTTGCCTGATCCTGGCGCTGCCTCGCTGGAGGGGGGGATGCTATTTCGTGTGTGGCGGGGTGGCGACGAAATGGATGAAGGCAGCAAGTATGGATAAGTATACGTGTATATATGTACATGTCTGTGTATGTATGTATACGTATATGCTCAAATGTATATGTATGTCCATGTGCGTGTGTGGGCGTTTATGTTTATACATGTGTATGTGGGTGGGTTGGGCCATTACTCGTCTGTTTTCTTGCGCTACCTTGCTAACGTGGAAGACGACGGTTAAGTCTAATACAGAAAAAGAATATTTATATATATATATATATATATATATATATATATATATATATATATATATATATATATATATATATATATATATAACCCTCTCCTCCTTGTATTTTAACTTTCTAAAAGGAGAAGGAATGAGGGGGTTGTCATTTTCATGTGTGGCGGGGAGGCAGCAGGAATGAATAAAGGCAGCAAGTACGAATTATGTACATGTGTATACATGTATATGTCTGTATATATATATATATATATATATATATATATATATATATATATATATATATATATATATATATATATATACATATATACACGTTGAAATGTATAGGTATGTATACGTGCGTGTGTGGACGTGTATCTATATACATGTATAAGTGGGTGAGTTGATTCATTCTTTCGTCTGTTTCCTTGAGCTACCTCGCTTACCCGGAAGAGAGCGGCAAAGTATGATAAATAAATATAAATAGCATTATATGGATGTATATATATATATATATATATATATATATATATATATATATATATATATATATATATATATATATATATGGATGGGGTTGTTAGGGAGGTGAATGCAAGAGTTTTGGAAAGAGGGGCAAGTATGAAGTCTGTTGGGGATGGGAGAGCTTGGGAAGTGAGTCAGTTGTTGTTCGCTGATGATACAGCGCTGGTGGCTGATTCATGTGAGAAACTGCAGAAGCTGGTGACTGAGTTTGGTAAAGTGTGTGAAAGAAGAAAGTTAAGAGTAAATGTGAATAAGAGCAAGGTTATTAGGTACAGTGGGGTTGAGGGTCAAGTCAATTGGGAGGTGAGTTTGAATGGAGAAAAACTGGAGGAAGTGAAGTGTTTTAGATATCTGGGAGTGGATCTGGCAGCGGATGGAACCATGGAAGCGGAAGTGGATCATAGGGTGGGGGAGGGGGCGAAAATTCTGGGGGCCTTGAAGAATGTGTGGAAGTCGAGAACATTATCTCGGAAAGCAAAAATAGGTATGTTTGAAGGAATAGTGGTTCCAACAATGTTGTATGGTTGCGAGGCGTGGGCTATGGATAGAGTTGTGCGCAGGAGGATGGATGTGCTGGAAATGAGATGTTTGAGGACAATGTGTGGTGTGAGGTGGTTTGATCGAGTAAGTAACGTAAGGGTAAGAGAGATGTGTGGAAATAAAAAGAGCGTGGTTGAGAGAGCAGAAGAGGGTGTTTTGAAATGGTTTGGGCACATGGAGAGAATGAGTGAGGAAAGATTGACCAAGAGGATATATGTGTCGGAGGTGGAGGGAACGAGGAGAAGAGGGAGACCAAATTGGAGGTGGAAAGATGGAGTGAAAAAGATTTTGTGTGATCGGGGCCTGAACATGCAGGAGGGTGAAAGGAGGGCAAGGAATAGAGTGAATTGGAGCGATGTGGTATACCGGGGTTGATGTGCTGTCAGTGGATTGAATCAGGGCATGTGAAGCGTCTGGGGTAAACCATGGAAAGCTGTGTAGGTATGTATATTTGCGTGTGTGGACGTATGTATATACATGTGTATAGGGGTGGGTTGGACCATTTCTTTCGTCTGTTTCCTTGCGCTACCTCGCAAACGCGGGAGACAGCGACAAAGCAAAAAAAAAAAAAAAAAAAACATATATATATATATATATATATATATATATATATATATATATATTGCCTTGGGAAAAAAAAGTTATGCTATACGTATCTGTAAAATTGTTGACCGACTCTGACTTGTATCCGTTTCGTTTAACCATCACTCACAAATACGCTGCTGAACTTCAAAAAAGGATTTACAGCGCTGGCAATAATTCAGAAGACTTATTGGCTTAGTGGCAGCAAAAATCAGTACTATCCTAAAAATTCGGTCCTTTTCAAACTTGTACAACAGAACTGTATGTTCCGCTTTGGATCAAAACACATCAACAGGGTTCTGTACTCCTGATTAAGGCTTGATTCTCTACGTGACTCTAACTCCGACTGTCATTTTTACAGAGGTAAGAGAAACTCAACCGTCCCCTGTAGCCGGTATAAAGGCTGTGCTGTATAAGGTTACCCTCCACTGAGTGCTGGTTAGGTTACGTCTGTCGTGCCAATTTATCTTACCGCAATAATTAATTATGGGTTACTGTAAACGAAAGCTTCCTTCCTTGGGTTGAGTCAGCCTTCTGCTGTTCTCTTCGTACTCAAGTCCTTATATAACCTACAATCAGTTAAAACGTCACTGCTAAACAGCGTTGAAGATTAATATACCCTATCACCAGTCGGGGCAGTATATAATCAGAGAGAAAATAAGTGATAAACACTGGTGTTCACCAGCGTTTACCTGTTAACGTATAATCAGTTGAAACAGACTCTCCAAACAATGTTTAATTTATAACCTATAACTATTCAAATCATGCAATTCAAACAACGTTTAACTATGTAATGTATAGTTACTTCAAATACAGTCACCAAACCGAGTTCAGAATGTAGCTTACGTCAGGGTGAACGCAATGGCTAAGTTTATGAGTTCGTATCTTGAGGTACAAGACTGCAGGTACGTAGGTTCTTAACATATTTCAGTGAAGCTGTGTGCGTAACGATAGTATCGACGAAAATCACGTCAGTGGATTCAGTTACTCCGTGCTTAACAAGTTATACATATTACGTTAAGTTAGGTTAGGTTAGGTTAGGTTAGGTTAGATTGCTTGAGTTAGGCTTCCTTTTCTTTTCTCACTCATCTGTTGTTTCATGATACAGACAGAAAAGGAAAACATTCAGCTCAAAAAAATCCAATTTAACTCAACGAAACCTACATTAACTCTGCTGGACATAACGAATGTAATGATATGTATTACGTCCATACTGATGTTAGAATCGACGCCTTCCTATCGCAAAGTGATCACTGATGTACCCAAAGACTACTAGCAGAGATATGATCCCGTACCATGAAGCACCGAACAGAACGAAACTTGATCAGCAAAAAAAAAAGAACGTCTGACTCGAAACCTGTTATTGATGATATATGATCACGAAAAATATGACTCAGTTATGAACCATTATTGCCAAACAAGATTTCGTAATATCTCCTACCGTATGATCAGCTTTAACAAGACCGGCAAAAAGTGTTCCGAAAGAAGGTTCTAGAATTGTAACTTGATCATTGAGAAAGTAAATGAATATTCATGGTTATTACTTTCCGTCGCCTGGCAAGCTGTGGCAGCCATTAGTCACGACTGTCAAGGCTGTCTGGATATTAATCATTTTTACACATTTCCAAAACATTCACAATGAAGTCTTGTACTGTATATGATGATCTCAGAGGGCTATACCTTAACAAAGGTATTAATCATCACAATATTCTTTAATGTATTTTGTCATTTCCTTTAATAAGCACTATGTTCACTATAAGTTGCAATGTTCTCGCATACTAATGATTAATCACTTTCTGTTGCAGTATTTCCATCACATTTTCCGCCAATCACATTTTCCACCATCACATTTTCCGCCAATCACATTTTCCACCATCACATTTTCTGCCAATCACATTTTCCACCATCACATTTTTTCACCAATCACTGTATATCTAATCTATTCACCACATCAATCACCAATCACCATTACGCTGCATCTTACTCACGCATTACTACTATTTGCATCATGATCACTTAACTATCTACCAGTCACCGAGTGGCATGTTTTGACTATCATTCTTTACTTCTATATATAATTGCTATTCTTCCTTTCATTCATCCTCAATTTGCATACCTCGTTCAACATTTGAAATTGTTACTCATTTTTCACATGTGAGTACAGTGATGAGTGCGAGTACTCAGGTCAGGGGCAAGCTGCCTTTTCCAAGGTACATGACGTTACGCTAGACTGACATAGCCAAGCCTGGATGCTACACTCATTGTCTACCTTCTCCAAACAGGTGTGTTTAGAATCCAAACTGTGAACTACATTCTTTTTTTCTGAATATATTTCTATTCATCTGCAGCAAAAATGTTTATTTTTATTCCGATATATGAGTTAGATGCTTTAGCTTCAGCCATTAGCAATTTAATGTTAACAAAGACATCACTCTAACTTGCAGACTAATAAATGGATGCGTTCTGCGGATATAAGAGTCGATTATAATTACGTTCACTTAAACGTCATCCTCTCTCTCTCTCTCTCTCTCTCTCTCTCTCTCTCTCTCTCTCTCTCTCTCTCTCTCTCTCTCTCTACTATCTATCTATCCATCTATCTACCAAACACACACACACACACACACACACACACACACACACACACACACACACATGTACACACATGAACATGTTCGCTCCTTCACACTCAGAAAACACACAATCACACGCACTTGCGCTCCTGCACACAAATGAACACTCACACAGCAAAATAAGTGTTAACGTTATTGACCATGAGTCAACACGGGCTTATACGGTGTCGAGCCTGCACGTGTTCGAATCCCACCCCAAGTCTCATCCTCCCCTCGTGGCTGGTCGACAATTACGTACCTGGCTAAGGCTGGTGTGTGTGTGTGTGTGTGTGTGTGTGTGTGTGTGTGTGTGTGTGTTTGTGTGTGTGTGTGTACACCCATAAGATTAGACGCATGATACGTATATACACGTAATATATACAAGGTGAAAAGATCGGGATGGAAAACGACCGTAAAACTCTTTTCCTGTGATGCACAAACAGTAATCACGATAATCACACATTCTCTCTCTCTCTCTCTCTCTCTCTCTCTCTCTCTCTCTCTCTCTCTCACACACACACACACACACACACACACACACACACACACACACGCGCGCGCGCGCGCGCAAACTGAGAGTGAATCTTTATGGTACGAGTGAGTTCTATGAACAGATGCAACCAACAAAAATCAACAAAAAGAAGTGGAACTATTATCATAATACTCGACTGGAAAAAAAATGTACCGAGGGAATGGCTAAATTATTTACGTCCCAGGATTACTTGAAATCACTCAAGTTATACATGACGTGACATCTTGTATAGGAAGGAATATACACTCTAATACATTCATCGTGTAGGTATACACAGATGTGACGTAATCAAAAGATGAACGACTTGCATGGCATTTCAGGTGTTACATTTTGTGAATCAAACATCAGATATGATCCTACCGTCTGAATCTTCCTCAAATAATCACTAGGATACTATTGTAAATCTCTCTGAACAGGATTCCAAAAAGAGACGTTTCCAGTGTTATCTAAGACTAGAAAAACGTTTTACTTTTGAACGAAGCGCCTGATCTGAAACTGTTCCTAACTGTACTATTAGCATGGTGAGGACGGGGAAATCTCTGTTCGTTTTTTCTTCTTATCTAAATCAAGTTGACGACCAGTCTCAGGTTCGATGGAGACAATCGTTCTATCCCGCCTGTCACTTTCAAGTACGAAGCAAGTCAATGAGTTGTAGTAGAGGATTAACGGATCACGGAAATCTTTATTCCTTAGTGAAAAAGATTTTGTGTGATCGGGGCCTGAACATGCAGGAGGGTGAAAGGAGGGCAAGGAATAGAGTGAATTGGAGCGATGTGGTATACCGGGGTTGACGTGCTGTCAGTGGATTGAATCGGGGCATGTGAAGCGTCTGGGGTAAACCATGGAAAGCTGTGTAGGTATGTATATTTTGCGTGTGTGGACGTATGTATATACATGTGTATGGGGGTGGGTTGGGCCATTTCTTTCGTCTGTTTCCTTGCGCTACCTCGCAAACGCGGGAGACAGCGGCAAAAGAAAAAAAAAAAAAAAATAGCTAAATCAATAACGGTGACCGGAATGTGTATATATATATATATATATATATATATATATATATATATATATATATATATATATATATATATCCCTGGGGATAGGGGAGAAAGAATACTTCCCACGTATTCTCTCCGTGTCGTAGAAGGCGACTAAAAGGGAAGGGAGCGGGGGGCTGGAAATCCTCCCCTCTCTTTTTTAATTTTCCAAAAGGAGGAACAGAGAAGGGGGCCAAGTGAGGATATTCCCTCAAAGGCTCAGTCGTCTCTTCTTAACGCTACCTCGCTAACGCGGGAAATGGCAAGTAGTATGAACATATATATATATATATATATATATATATATATATATATATATATATATATATATATATACATAGTATCCCTGGGGATAGGGGAGAAAGAATACTTCCCACGTATTCCCTGCGTGTCGTAAAAGGCGACTAAAAGGGAAGAGAGCGGGGGGTTTGGAAATCCTCCCCTCTTTATTTTTAATTTTCCAAAAGAAGGAACAGAAAAGTGGGCCAAGTGAGGATATTCCCTCGAAGGCTCAGTCCTCTGTTCTTAACGCTACCTCGCTAACGCGGAAAATGGCGAATAGTATAATATATATATATATATATATATATATATATATATATATATATATATATATATATATATATATATTCTCAGTACGTCGAGGTACCACAACATCTAGCTGGTCGTTTCGTGATGAACTTGTTTTTTTTCCCCGATTACCTGATGGTTTTCAAGTGTTCCTCGTCATGGTTTATGCTGAGCACATGTAACACACAGACTTGTCTCCGAGGTCACTGTGTCTATCACGCCTCGGTCGCCCTAATACTCTCATCCTCAAAAGATCAATATCTGATAGCAAAGATGGCAGACCCAGCCAACACTTTCATCATTCAGAGATGAACCACTAAGGTTTCTGTAACTATATTGATTAATACATTTAGTTAATTTAGGAATCTTCAGTATGATAATAATAATGATGACAATAATGATGACAATGATGATAATAATAATAATAATAATAATAATAATAATAATAATAATAATGATAATAATAATGATAACTAATAATAATGACAATAATGATAATGGTAATAATGATAATTATAACTATAATAATAATAATAATAATAATAATAATAATGATAATAATTATAATAATAATAATAATAATAACAATAATAATAATAATAATAATAATGATAATAATTATAATAATAATAATAATAATAATAATAATAATAATAATAATAATAATGGAGAAAAAAAACTGGAGGAAGTAAAGTGTTTTAGATATCTGGGAGTGGATCTGGCAGCGGATGGAACCATGGAAGCCGAAGTGAATCATAGGGTGGGGGAGGGGGCGAAAATTCTGGGAGCCTTGGAGAATGTTTGGAAGTCGAGAACATTATCTCGAAAAGCAAAAATGGGTATGTTTGAAGGAATAGTGGTTCCAACAATGTTGTATGGTTGCGAGGCGTGGGCTATGGATAGAGTTGTGCGCAGGAGGGTGGATGTGCTGGAAATGAGATGTTTGAGGACAGTATGTGGTGTCAGGTGGTTTGATCGAGTAAGTAATGTAAGGGTAAGAGAGATTTGTGGAAATAAAAAGAGTGTGGTTGAGAGAGCAGAAGAGGGTGCTTTGAAATGGTTTGGTCACATGGAGAGAATGAGTGAGGAAAGATTGACCAAGAGGATATATGCGTCGGAGGTGGAGGAAACGAGGAGAAGTGGGAGACCAAATTGGAGGTGGAAAGATGGAGTGAAAAAGATTTTGAGTGTTCGGGGCCTGAACATGCAGGAGGGTGAAAGGCGTGCAAGGAATAGAGTGAATTGGAACGATGTGGTATACCGGGGTCGACGTGCTGTAAATGGATTGAAGCAGGGCATGTGAAGCGTCTGGGGTAAACCATGGAAAGTTGTGTGGGGCCTGGATGTGGAAAGGGAGCTGTGGTTTCGGTGCATTATTACATGACAGCTAGAGACTGAGTGTGAACGAATGGGGCCTTTGGTGTCTTTTCCTAGCGCTACCTCGCACACATGAGGGGGGAGGGGGTTATTATTCCATGTGTGGCGAGGTGGCGATGGGAGCAAATAAAGGCAGACAGTATGAATTATGTACATGTGTATATATGTATATGTGTGTGTGTGTATATATATGTGTACATTGAGATGTATAGGTATGTATATTTGCGTGTGTGGACGTGTATGTATATACATGTGCATGTGGGCGGGTTGGGCCGTTCTTTCGTTTGTTTCCTTGCGCTACCTCGCTAGCGCGGGAGACAACGACAAAGCAAAATAAATAAATATAAAAGAAATATAAATAATAATAATAATAATAATAATGATAATAATTATGAAATTATCATTAATGATAATGATAAAAAATGATGATGATAATGAAAATAATGATAATAAAAGTCGTTATAACGGTGACTGGTAAAACTAAATAGAAATCTCTTTAGATTTTATAGGACACGAAATCCAGTCAGAAAATTTCTTCAAAAGTTATACAACAGACTATACCTCACCTCACCTATCCACCATCATTAACCCCCACAAAAAAACTAGGTACATAAGACTTCCATAAAACGTCAGCATGATAGCGCATTATTTGACACAGGTATCGTTATGGACGTTGCTACGAGTCTGATAACACATAATGTGTGAATTACCTGAAGGATTATTACGACGGACGCTGTTTTACTGACGATAAATGGACAACTGGAGAGAATGTTTGGCTTATTACACTCAGCGTTCTCACTTTTATATTTTCTCCGAGTGTCTTCTGCTCTATCTTCAGGTTTTCTTATTTCTGTCTTAAATTTTTCACTTGCCTAACTATCGCTAGTTTTTATTTTCTATTTTCTAGCTATTGTCTATTTCTTTCACACAAACAAAAACACACACAAACATATATATATATAATATATATAAAAATATATATAATATATATATAATAATATATATATTATATATAAAAAATATTTTTTTTTTTTTTTTTTTTTTTTAACTTTGTCGCGGTCTCCCGCGTTTGCGGGGTACCCCCGAAGGAAACAACGAAAAAAGGGGGCCCCAAACCCCCCCCCCCCCCTACACATGAAAATACCCCACTCCACTACGCAAATATACATACCACACAGCACGCCCACATGCCTGATTCAACCCACTGAACACGTCAACCCCTTATACCACAGGTCCCCAAAATTTCCCACTCTATTCTTTCCTCCTTTCCCCTCCTGCATTTTCCCAGGCCCCGATCCAACAAAATCTTTTTCACTCCATCTTTCCACCCCCAATTTGGTCCCCCTCTCTCCCGTCCCCCACCCCCAAACATATATCCTCTTGGTAATCTCTCCTCACTCTTCTTCCATGTCCCCAAACCATTTCAAAAAAACCCCTCTCTGCTCTCTCAACCACCTCTTTTTATTTCCACCATCTCTCTTACCCTTACTTACTTACTCATCAACCACCTCACACCACACATTGTCCTCAAACATCTCATTTCCAGCCATCCACCTCCTGCGCACATCTCTATCCAAGCCCACCCCCCGCAACCATACAAACATTTTTTGGAACCACTTATTCCCCAAACATACCCATTTCGCTTTCCGAGATAATGTTCTCGACTTCCACACATTTTTCAAGGCCCCCCAAAATTTTTCCCGCCCCCTCCCCCACCCTATGATCCACTTCCGCTTCCAGTTCCATCCGCGACAATCCCCCCTCCCAAAAATTTAAAACACTTCATTTCCCTCCAGTTTTTCTCCATTCAAACTCACCTCCAATTGACTTGAACCCTCACCCCTACTGTACCTAAAAACCCCTTTGCTCTTTTTCACATTTACTCTCAACTTTCTTCTTCCACACCTTTACCAAACTCAGTCACCACTTCTGCATTTCCACATGAATCAGCCACCAGCGCTGTATCATCACAAAACAACAACTGACTCCTTTCCCAAGCTCTCTCTTTCCCCAACAGACTTCATACTTGCCCCTCTTTCCGGGACTCTTGCATTTACCTCCCTTAAACCCCAAACCATAAACAATATAAAATATATATATATATAGAATATGTATAATATATATATATATATTAAAAAATATATTTTTATATTAAAATAAAAAAATATATATATATATAATATTTAAAATCATATTTTAAAAATATAATAGAAAAATAAAAAAAAATTATCCCTGGGTATATGGTAGTAAAAATTTTTAAAAAAGGATAAGCAAGTACACAAAAACGGCTTTTTCCCTAAAAAAAGGTTTGTTAAGGTAAAAAAAAGTTTAACCGGGGTTTTAAGGGAAAGGGAGGGAAAAGGGGAACATGAACCCTCCCCTTCTTGTACTTCAATGTCTAAGAGATCGAACAAGCGAGGGACAGACGGGAATTGCTCATTCTCCTCGAAGGCTCTGGCTGGGGTATCTAAATATGTGGATGTAAGCAAGATAAGTAGAACGGGAAGAGATAGGTAGTATGTTTGAGTTAACAAACTTGCATGTTCTGGCTCTGAATAAAACAAAGCTCAAGAGTAAAGGAAGGGATTTCTTTTAAAAGTTTCAGGAGTAAAATCAGGGTTGGTAAGAGGACATGAGCCAATGAAGGGGTAGCACTACTGGTGAAGCAGGAGTTTTAGGAGTGTGCGAAAGAATTTAAGGACGTGAACTCTAGACAGATATGTGTAAAAATGAAAGTGGATGGCGAGAGATGGGTGATAATCATTGGTGCAAATGCAGTTGGCCATAAGAGGAAAGGTCATGAGAGGCAAGTGTTTTGGGAACAGCTGCATCAGCAGTTTTGATGCAAGAGAACGGGTACTTGTGATGGGCGATTTAGATGCGAAGGTGAGTGATGTAACAGCTGAGGGTATAACTGGGAGACACAGGGTATTGAACAGAGTAAACTGAAATACTGAACAAATTTTGGAGTTGTGTGCTGAAATAAAGTAAAAAAGACTAGTGATTGGGAATACCTGTTTGATGATAGGGATATATACAAGTATGCGTATGTGAGTAGGAAAGATGGTAAGCGGGTATTATTGGACTACATACTAACAGAGTGGCGGCTAAAAGACAGACTTTTGGACGTAAATATGCTGAGAGGGGCAGCTGGTGGGATATCTGCTCATTACCTTGTGGAGGCGAGAGTGAAAAGAAGAAACATTTTAAAAGAGAAGTGGTGAAGGGAGTAAGAGAGCTTGGAAAAGAGACTTGTGTGTAGAAACTGCAGGAGAGACTGAGTGTAAAATGGCAAAAGGTGAGAGTGAAAGAAGGTAGAGGTATGGGTGAGGAATGGGAGATACTTAATGGCGCAGTGATGGCATTTGCGAGAGACGCATTTGGCATATGTAACGCGCGAAGTGGGTAGAGTAGATAGGGCAGTAGATGTTGGGATAGAAAGTGAACTTGCTGGTGAAAGAGAAGAGGGGTATGTGGGCGGATATAAATGTCTCGTAACTTTTATTTCTAAAAGACTAACTACGTTGCTTGGACCTTTTACATGGATGTATATGACACACCAGATTTCAGAATCAAATGAATTCAAATGTAATTTATCTTTACGTGACTTACCCTAATGGAAAAATAACGCTGACGGGATGAGGGGTAAAAACGGTTAGCACTCGTTGGAAGGGGTGACGTCACATGTCTCTATGACCAGAGCCACGCTGTCCTCTCGCGTCAGTCTACACACACACACACACACACACCAGGACGACCAGTATTGCCAGGCCATAGATGGCGTTGGTCTACCAACGTATGACCTTTATGATTCTTTATTATTGAAGAATAGCTTTTAAAAATGTAAGGATTGCCTACATAAACCACTATGGTTGGCCATGCTATGACAACTTCTCAACACAGAACGTACAACTAGTGACTGATGGTTTGTTAACTGACATAACTGTGAGCAGGTAAAAGAGAAACTAGCTTCCCTAGGTTTATTGCATTTCTATTTTTACTTTCTTTTCTCTGATTAACCATTTATTCTGTTTCCCTGCTGCAGGACTTCAACTTGACTTAAATTTCCTAATACCAGATTATTTCCTAATAATCATTTTCTACTGGAATCTCGAAGAAAAGAAAATTCAGTTTTGAAACAAAAGTGTTGTCTAAAGTGAATCTCAAACAGTTACTGCTTCTCCACATATCCATAATCTCTTAAATGTACATTAGGCAGGTCAGTGATATCTGTTATTGTATAAGACATCATCTAATGTCTCACTAAATCTGTTCTATATTTTGGACTAATAATGCTGAGACCGGTAATTGAAGTGTGTTGAACTGCATGAATTCACCATAATAGATTCAAGAGAAAATGCTATATAATATGTATGGCAAGAGAATGTTGTTTCTTCCACATATACTGAACAATTTTCATTCCTTCCCGTTTATCCTTAGACTCAACTGTATACGAAAGATATTCATCTAATCACAATTTCACTTTATCATTACTTCTTATGCATATGACCTATTCGTAAAATGTCTAAAATGACTATTAGAAAATCTCGTTTTCATTGTGTAAAATATTACCGTAAAATCTAGTTATAAACTCCAACTAAGATTACCCCACTGCATTGAAACTTCCCATATATCGTGTGCAAATGGTGCGAGTTTTGGTTCATTTTCGTAAGTTATCATTTTCTTTTCTTTTTCTTTTCGCAGTCGTAAAACAGTTTTACTTGCATCAGCAATTCTTGAGACAGGTCATTATAAAAACACTAGAAAATCATTTTCTATGTTGGACATGTATATCACACTTGCTCGTATGAAAAAAAAAAAAAAAAAGGTCAAAGCGTTACTTATTTGGAGAAAAAGTATTTTCATCTCTCCCGAATGCCACACTTACCCCTGTACGTGTACGTGGTTCTCACGTACCCAAACTTCTGACGAACTGAAACGTCTTATTGGCTCTGAAGTTCGAACTTATGTATACTCAGCCACCTCTCCTACCCAGTGCCAGAACCACTGGTTGCTAAGGGTGGTGTTTTCAGAGACAGATTTCAAGAGTCGAACCGTCCTAGCAACTTCAGGTGACCCGAATGATTACACTAGACTTCCCATGTCTCATAACAAGGAGAATCATTGCACCTGATGAAGGTTCCCAAGGTTTCCTTCCATCAGATTATAGCCTCATGACCTGATATCTCAGCTCATCTAGACTCGTTAAAGGAGGAGAGTAATTATGCCTTTCAGGTACAAATACAGTTTTATATAAGAAAATCTCTATAGAGAATTTGTCACAGTTTACACAACGCCGTGCTACCAATATGCCCAAAAAAAAAAAACTCTGTAGTAAAAGGCAACTGGTTTCGATCCCTTACAATAAGAAGAAAAGATTATGCAACAGTAAAATGTTTAAATTCAGCAAAGACGTAATTTATAGAGAGAAATGATATCTCTACGGAAGTAATGAGTCCAAAAAAAACAAAATCCTAAAAGAACACGATTAAAGGAACAAATAGCATCAGACAGTCAAGCGCCCCTAACCCTCCACAATAACTGTAGAGTCTCGTGTGTATACAACTACTGGCACGCACTATCCAAGATCAGTCATCGGTATAGATGACCCGGTAGCAATCGCTTCAGGTATGGAAGGGTTCAGAGCAGATTGAACAGATATCAACGAAGTTGTCACTGACAATAATGAAAACGACGATGAATTAAAATTTTCTCGGGGTCGGGGAAGGTGTCAGGTTACAACACCCACTTATGAGTCACTCCTCAAGAAGGGAAACAACACCAGAGTGAACATGTTCAAAGAGGTGACAGAGTTTCACGATCCGACGCACTGCTTGGTCCACTGATCAAGGTTGAAGACAACACCAGAGTGAACATGTTCAAAGAGGTGACAGAGTTTCACGATCCGACGCACTGCTTGGTCCACTGGTCAAGGTTGAAGACAACACCAAAGTGAACATGTTCAAAGAGGTGACAGAGTTTCACGATCCGACGCACGGCTTGGTCCACTGATCAAGGTTGAAGATCAAACAGAGTGAGATGTTCCATAAATGCAGCAAATGAAACCACGTTGTCTCGGTAATTAAACAACAAAACATGTGCTTCGGTGAGAGTTTCAAATGAGCATCGGCTTTTCACTTGATAAGTTTAAACACAATGAACATCAAAAGGGGCGGTTTTTAACGCTTGGTTATCGTTGAAGAAAAAAGGAGTATAAAAGATGAACAGAGATAGATCCATCCTTTGACCAAGTTGAGACAACACCAAGTGACTTGTTATCAAAATGACAAAGCAACCACCAAGTTCGCCAGCAAGGTTGAAGAAAGACTCAGAGTGAAAGATGTAAATAATGTAAACAGAAATTTTCACGTCCGCAGACGCAAGTGCACTGGTATTAAATAGACCAATGACATGTTGGGGACAAGTTCACGAGCCACGCACACCTTTGGTCCCGTGAACGGTTGGGAACCGAACCAGAGTAACATGACTCAGAGTGAAACAGTTCGTGAACGGCTTTGGGCACTGATAGGTGAAGGAACCTGAGTGAACATGTTCAAAGAGGTGACAGAGTTTCACGATCCGACGCACTGCTTGGTCCACTGATCAAGGTTGAAGATTGGAATGGTAGATGTTACCATGATAATGCAGCAAAATGAACATGATGTGTGTCTCAGTGATTAACTACAAAATTGTGCCTTCGTGTGTGTGTCAAATATCTTCTTTTCATTATAAATTTTACTAATAAACTAGCGGTTTTTAAACGCATTCTGTGTTATCGTTCGAGAAAAAGAGATAAAAGATAAGATAGAGATAATACTTTTGACCAATATTTGTCATCCACCAATGTCTTTCATTAATGACCAGGCAACACCAAGTGATCGCCAGCAGGGAAGTTGTATGATAAAGATCTCTCCTAAAGATGTAAATGAATGTAAAACATGAAGTTTTTCTGTCCTGCATGACGAAGTGTACTTGTATAAAAGTATGACCAATCGTACATTTGGGGACATATTCACGCGCCACACTCACCTGCTCTCCGTGAACTGTGGAACCGAACCAGGAGGTAGTGATGCACTTCCTGTGGCAACAGTGTGGACGGGGGTCTGTATAGGGTGAAGGGTACCTGAGAGTAAGGAGGGTGAGGAGATCGGCGTGGAGGTGCGGGGGGTCAGTCAGTTGTGTGCTGCAGTTGTCATCTTTCATTCAATTTAACAAATTATGCGTGGATTGATGATGGAAGGGGGGTAATTATGATTTAGGAGTACGAGTTAACAGTTGCCTCAAATCCATACGGTTAGTAGCATTTTATGTCTGTGTAATATATCCAAACGGCGAAGGCTCTCGAGATATTAATCTTCCTATTCCCTCTCTCTCTCTCTCTCTCTCTCTCTCTCTCTCTCTCTCTCTCTCTCTCTCTCTCTCTCTCTCCCACGGTCACCAAATCGTTCCCTCCTCGGCAATACCTGCGTAGAGTCACGGCCACCACACCAAGCTGTGGGTTCAAGTGTCCCCATATGAATTCGCAATACCAAATATCTGTCATTAATAAGGAGAGGTCCATTTCTGAAGGGAAGAGAGAAAAACGTTTTGCAAAATGTCGAGATCGTGACGTAAAATAATACTAAGCCGATTACGATGCCACCGAAGAACTGCTGTACCCGACTCAATGCTGCTGCTTGTATGGAACTAGTTGTCCTCATCATGATCAGTCAGTAAACCTAACTAGTCACAGGTGGTCAAGATATGAGACTGCGATACAGTGGCCTCTCGATACGATCCATAGCTCAACAGCTTGGCATAGTGACAATCACTGTGACCAGGTGGATCTGATGATCGGAAGAGAGAGGATATTCTAATAAAGACTCGGACGATAAACCACGAAGCTAGCAATATTATGTGTGTTGTGGTCAGGACCTTTTACAGATGGTGAGGACCTTACGTGTTTGAACAATGCGAAATACTAAGAAAAATGTTTCTTTCTAACAGATATAGAATACAAAGTGCTTTGCAAATCAAAAATTGATTTGTCGGTGTAGACTTTCAAATGAATATGATTTTAAAGACTGATAAGAAGAGTTTCTTTTGGAAGAAAAGTTTAACTTGTACCCACCGACGTCTGACGCAAAGGAAACTTTATCCAACGGTACTGGGGGACCCTCGAAAGGAAGTGGGGTTTTGGGTGTGGGACCTCACAAAAATGAGTGTAGTGATCTGCGATAGAAAAGGTCAGAATCGTTCCAAGGACATCAAAAATTAAAGGAAAAACAATATCAAGTAAACCGAACCTAACCTCAGTAGCAAACGTAACCTAACCAGGGCCTAGCGTTAACCAAACGAAATATACGCACAGGTAGAACTGATCGATACAAATTCATGCTGACCGAAAAAATGTCCACAGAACAAATGCACTTACGTCAGATTCTTGATCATTCGTACTGCAGCCTAGCCACCAACATACACAAAGGAGCTCTCTCTCTCTCTCTCTCTCTCTCTCTCTCTCTCTCTCTCTCTCTCTCTCTCTCTCTCTCTCTCTCTCTCTCGGACGCTCGTCACGCATAAAAATGGCCTTAGAAAAAGATAAAATAATTTTTCAACAAAAGTATCGTAATTTTCGACGTAGATAATCATTTGCAGGAGAAACGGTAAGGACGAGAAGGATTTTAAAACGACCTAAACTACTGATTTCAATACTTAAAATCCTAGAATTCGCTGGATGTTTGAAACGGTAATAATTACCTAGATTCTACCTAACACGTATTGCATGAGTTATGTCTATTTATTCATAAAAGTGTCGCCTTTCTCTGAATAATTCCTCTTCATCAACCAACACTCTCGCATATTCACATTTTGCACGTTTAAGTGAATTACAACGTTTGTAAGTACCCGGCAGTCTTAAAGCTCAGTGATGAAATACTACATCCTCCCCCCCCACCTCTTTCCCCATACGTGTCCAATTCATGGACTCGTACATCTTGCAAAGCTTTTGATTACACTGCAGAGGAAATGACGACCACAGATTATACACCTTCGATCAAGTCTATTTCTTAAGATTATGCACTTTCAATCAAGGTTATTCGTAAGAAATTTTATTAATTTCTAATGAAATGCTAGCACAGAATTTAGAAATCATCCAACCGTTATCGCCAGACAAACGATTGTGTAGTTTAAGGTTACGCTACTGAGTGCTGTTTTCTAATTACGCCCAGAGTGCCACTTTATTTCATAACAATATCTAATAACAGCAGTTTCCATCATTGCGCCAGTCGCCCTTTTACAGCTTCCATTCTTGTAATGTCCTCACAACCTACTAATGGTTGTAACACCAGGTCAAAACAATTGCTAGCCAAACAGCGTTCGACATGATACAATCTAAGGAAACATGTTCGCTAAACAACTTTTGGAATAAAACTAAAGATTATTTCAAAACATGATCGCCAAAGAGCCTTTGCCACGTAACCTATAATCAGCTAAAGAAATGGACTCCAAACAGCTATCATCATACAATACATATTTAATTCAAACACAATACTCCAGGCGAGAGGCAGCAAGTACTGAGTCCTTAACCCCTTGTGGTGACTTGTCGATTCTTGCAATCAGTATTCGTTTATGATTAGTGTAATGACATTCCACCAGTTGGGATGAGTTTAAAGAACACCACATTAGGTTAGGTTAGGTTAGGTTAGGCTGGGTTAGGCTGGGTTAGGTTAGGCTAGGTCAGGTTAGGTCAGGTTAGGTTAGGTTAGGCTAGGTCAGGTTAGGTTAGGTTAGGCTAGGTCAGGTTAGATTAGGTTAGGCTGGATTAGGTTAGGTTAAGTTAAGTAAGCTTAAGTTTTTACAGTTGGGTAGGCTTATCCTTTCAGATCTATCTCTGATCACACAAAACATAAAAAAAAGGACCCAAAGAAACCTAATCTAAGTCTAACGTTCCTTAAAGTAATCGTTGCAGGTGAAATGGAGTTCCACTAATTAGAATCGAATCATCAATATGATTCACATCGATAATCATATAAAGAATTCCCGGACACTTAGCGAGGAAAAAAGTCATACACCTACAGCCTTTCACGGCAGAGATTGAGGATGCTACTCTAGTAATCAGCATAGAGAGTTCAAAATATCTCACACTCACTGAAACATGATCCACAGACTTTGGAATATCTAATACAATTTGGCGTAACATGATCGTAAACTAGTGTTCTGCATGAAACTTTTAATAAGTTGAAACATTATCGCCAAACATTGTTCTAAATGAAACTTTTAGAAAGACGAAGCTTCACTGTCAAACATTGTTCTAAAGGAAACTTTTATTAAGATGACACATGGTCGCTGAACATTGTTCTGTATGAGACTTTTAGTATTGTGATACATGATCACAAAACACTGGTTTAAATGAAACTTTAAATAAGCTGAAACATGACCGCCAAACATTGTTCTGAATGAGACTTTTGATAATATGAAACATGATCACCAAACACTGCTCTGAATGGAGCTTTTAAAAAGTTCAAGTATGAGCGCTTGAAACTACGAATGAAAAATTTTAATCTAAGATTAGATTTGAAATTTATATAATCTGAAACAATCGCCAAAACAGTCTTCTGAATGAAACTCTTAATAAGTTCAAACATGATCGCCAAACTCTATCATAAATAAATCTTTTTAAGCTGGAACACGATCGCCAAACACTGTTCTGAATTAAATTTTTTGGAAGATAAAACACAGTCGCCAAACAATGTTCCGAATAAAATAATAAGTAAATTGAAACATGATCTAAAACATAAATAAGCTATTATATTACTGTACTTACCTTCTGTCGCCCGGCAGTGTGGAGCTGTGACAGCCATTTGTCACAAGCAACGAGGCTCTCAGAAAGTTAAATCATTTTCTGCACATTGACAAATCACTCACACTATAGTCATTTATTGTGTATCATTTCAAAGTCACTTTACTCTATCAGACAAGATAACCATCAAAGTATTAATTTTTTTACAGTTCTGTATCACTAAATGCCTGTGGAGGGAAACATGTAGATATACTGGTCACATGAGTTCGTATATATATTGCGGTTCTTTGGCTCAAAAATAAGTTGTATATTATAATGTTCATCATATATTTCAAAATATGTTGCAGTTCATAAAATTATTCACGAAGTCACTATAAGTAACAATGTTACAGCCATACTGTTCACATATCACTGTCTAGTGCAATGTTTCCACTATGTTGCTCACTGGTTGTCTATTTCATTAAGTATATTTCCTTTTCACTTCTAACAAAATCGTGCGTCAGTTTTCAGTGTTTGGCAGACAGGCGACACACTAATACATCCATGAGATGAGTGACGGTACCCAGGCCTAGGGAAAGCAGCTAATTCCACTGCACATCACTCCGACCTGACACAACATATCATTTTCTAACAAGTAATTTAAAACACGATCATTTAAGTTTTTTTTTCAAAAGTAATCATTAATTTCTATTATTCAAGTATGTGATCTTTCTGATATAGGAAATAAATTCTTTTTGCTTAAACTGGTATTTTCAAATTTCAGTTGATTATGATAACGAAAAAGAAAGCGAGTCACAAAGTGTTTACACTCACACGGTGACGTTTTACACTGATTCACTTCTCAGAGATACAAGAGTTAAAAGCATGATCACTAATGCGTTATCAGTTAATTTTCAGTTCAGATCTTACCGGAGAATATAATCACTTGTATATGTTTATATGTATAGCACAACCAAGCCGTACTGCACGTGTGCTCTCTCCTCCCTCAAGCAAGGTCTGGGCACAACTGAACCTTGTCGACAGTGTGGTTGACGGGACCAGTAAGGTAAACGGGTCATAACAAGCTGTTTGACCATCGGTTCATTAGTGGGTCTCTGTGGTCAAGTAAATTTCAATGCATGATCTCGTGACCTATTTTGTCAATACAACGGCAATATATCAAACACTGATAGTATTTAATGTTTCTTTTTTTTCTTTATTTGATTGCCACATCTGGGAAAAGAGAAGACACACATGCGCGCTTGCTTATACAGAAGCACATACAAACGCAATCACACATTCGTGTACAACCGCACACATATACAAACAATCACGTGTTGCTAACATTACAGCAGCATTTTAATACACATTTCATACACATCTAAAACGTAAGGGAATCCTCCACGGTATATGGCCCAAGGAAATGGAGAGGCCGGGAAACGATTGTTACCATTTCCATACGAACGAATTTCCCCTGATGAGACTAATTTCTTAACTACAGTAGCCGTTCTTTATAGTTATTTCCATCGAAATATGTTATCAATGCAATGATTATTTTGATAAATAAAGGGAGATGTCGTCAACAACCGTATACACAAATAGCATGAAAGCGGGGCTACCAATGTGAGGCCTGACCAATGGGAATTTCTTTAAATACTTCGTCCGTAGTATCATATTGTTTCACACATAAAGGTTTTACTGTGTGTAGGCATGGCTCAAACACCCGACCTCCCACCCATACACACACATAGCTTAAGCTGGGTATGTGTGTGTGTGTGTGTGTGTGTGTGTGTGTGTGTGTGTGTACGGATAGACATAGTACGTACACAAATACAAGGTTAAGAGTTGGGGTTACGAGTTTAAAAATCTCTTACCGTAGTACACAAAGAGTAATTACATGCAACCACAAATAAATGGGTACCTGACCTAAGCTCGTGTCTATGTGTACCAACATAGGAGTACACACATGGTATGTACGTATATATAAAGGTTAAGAGAAGGGGCAATATGAGTGTAAGACTCCCTCCCCGTAGCATGCAAAAGGCACTCACACATCAAAACGAACACAGACCGGGCACACAGAAGCGCATACACGCTCGTGTATGTCTGCACACCCACATAAACAATTACATACACGTGCACACTCGCAAACAATCACACACACACACACACACACACACACACACAAACAAGCAGCATCCTGCCCCCTGACATCAAACTAGGCCCTGTTATCCTCTGGGTAGTTATAAGCTTCAAATTATTCGGTATCACACAGACGACGGTTTGAAATGGAAAAGTAATGTCACTGCTATCATCACATCTTCCTCATACCGCCTATGCCTTCTCCACCGACTCATACCACTAGGGGTCCTTTCAGCTGAGCTCAGGAATATCTATACCATCTTCATTCTACCTGAGTTCACAGACGCCTCCACCGCCTGGTCTGTCACACTAACAGCTACACAGAGGGACCAACTAGAAAAAAGAGTGCAGAAAAGGGCATGTAGAATCATCCAGAGCCCTTCTTACACCACCTACCAAGAGGCCCTCATCCTACTAAACTCACCCACCCTCTCCGACCAAACACCGGCAGGTTACACGATAGTTTAGCAATAAACTGCTGACACACACACACACACACACACACACACACACACACACACTCACCTCCTCCCCCATTACGTCCCTCCACCACGGACCGCCGTCACCACAATCATTTTGTTCCAGCCAGAACTCGTACAGACAGATATAAGAACAGTCCTGTACCTACCATTGTGAACTTCATAGACAATCGGTGAACAAATGCACAGCCATGCAAGTGAACAGTTCAGTTTTCTGTTAGGCTATGTGGTGTGTCAACACTACTGTATTACTGTAACTATTCATCAAGTTCTTAATGTAAAACCCATTCTATTCACTCTGTAAACATCCCTGTATATCCGTCATCCTATCTATATAGATGTACTTCACCTACATACATTAATCCAAAGTGTGGAAATATTCAGCTCATCCTAATCATTGGCTTTTTCATGATTATGGAACAAGTTACTATCACGACCTCTCAGTTCTGTAATATATATATAATGACTCACGTACGTATTTTCAGCCGACTGGCCACCTAAATCCAATAAATTGTTTTCTATTTATCTAGATTTCATTAAACAAGTACACACACGTGCATGACCGTACACACAAATAATCCCACCTACTTGCACATCCGTAACACAATCATACACACGTGCTAATACACACACACACACACATCCATAGAATAGTCATACACACGTGCAAACACACACACACACACACACACACACAAACAATCGTACAGCGTGCGGACACACACATACACACACAAACAATTACACACACACACACACACGAACACAATTTGTAGACGATGTGAATGATACGATGATGGAGTTGTAATGGAGAGTTATTATGTGTTAAGAGCAGACAGAACCGATCGAGATTTTTATCATATGACAAGAGCGGGCAAATGATAATGTTAATAATGATGATGATGATGATAATAATAATAATAATAACAATAATAATAATAATGATAATAATGATAATAATAATGATATAACTTTTTATCTGCTTAAGGATCCAGGTTAAGTAAGGGAATACTTCCCAGCACAAAGGTCAACTGACCTTAGTTGTTACAAGAAAGAATGGATAATGATGGTAATAATAATAATGATAATAATAATAATAATAATAATAATAATAATAATAATAATAATATCTAGCAAGGTGTAAAGTGTGTTACGAGATTACTTGATATTGTACGCTTCCATTTGTCAGGTACAGAGAACCAGAAGTATTGTGTGGTGCATCGAAGCCATTGCTTCGTTTGGTCTTACACCACACCGGTATGCAGGCACCCGCAGTAGCACTAACCTTGAAAGCGTCGTGAGATATTTATGCTGATAGCAGGCCAGAGTGGGAGGCGGGTCAACTTTGCTAATGCCAGCACGGTGACGCAATCTTGTACAATGTCAGCCCACGTATATGTATACATATTATCATCATCATTATATATATATATATATATATATATATATATATATATATATATATATATATATTTTTTTTATACTTTGTCGCTGTCTCCCGCGTTTGCGAGGTACCGATATATATATATATATATATATATATATATATATATATATATATATATATATATATATATATATATATATATATATATATATATATATATATATATATATATATATATATATATATATATATATATATATATATATATATATATAACTTTCTTTCAAACTATTCGCCATTTTCCACATTAGCGAGGTAATTTGAGGGAATATCCTCACCTGACCCCCTTCTCTGTTCCTTCTTTTGGAAAATTAGAAAAGAAATGAGAGGGGAGGATTTCCAGCCCCTCGCTCCCTTCCCTTTTATTCGCCTTCTACGACACGCAGGGAATACGTGGGAAGTATTCTTTCTCCCCTATCCCCAGGGATAATATATATATATATTTATTATTCTTTATTATTTTGCTTTGTCGCTGTCTCCCGCGTTAGCGAGGTAGCGCAAGGAAACAGACTACAGAATGGCCCAACCCACCCACATACACATGTATATACATACACGTCTACACACGCAAATATACATACCTATACATCTCAATGTATACATACATATACACACACAGACATATACATATATACACATGTACATAATTCATACTATCTGCCCTTATTCATTCCCATCGCCACCCCACCACACATGGAATAACAACCCCCTCCCCACTCATGTGTGTGAGGTAGTGCTAGGAAAAGACAACAGAGGCCACATTCGTTCACACTCAGTCTCTAGCAGTCATGTAATAATGCCCGAAACCACAGCTCCCTTTCCACATCCAGGCCCCACAGAACTTTCCATGGTTTACCCCAGACACTTCACATGCCCTGGTTCAATCCATTGACAGCATGTCGACCCCGGTATACCACATCGTTCCAATTCACCCTATTCATTGCACTCCTTTCACCCTCCTGCATGTTCAGGCCCCGATCACTCAAAATCTTTTTCACTCCATCTTTCCACCTCCAATCTGGTCTCCCACTTCTCCTCTTTTTTTTTTTTTTTTTTTTTCCAAAAGAAGGAACAGAGAAGAGGTCCAGGTGAGGATATTCCCTCAAAGGCCCAGTCCTCTGTTCTTAACGCTACCTCGCTATCGCGGGAAATAGCGAATAGTATGAAAAAAAAAAAAAAAAATATATATATATATATATATATATATATATATTTTTTTTTTTTTTATACTTTGTCGCTGTCTCCCGCGTTTGCGAGGTAGCGCAAGGAAACAGACGAAAGAAATGGCCCCCCCCCCCCATACACATGTATATACACACGTCCACACACGCAAATATACATACCTACACAGCTTTCCATGGTTTACCCCAGACGCTTCACATGCCTTGATTCAATCCACTGACAGCACGTCAACCCCGGTATACCACATCGCTCCAATTCACTCTATTCCTTGCCCTCCTTTCACCCTCCTGCATGTTCAGGCCCCGATCACACAAAATCTTTTTCACTCCATCTTTCCACCTCCAATTTGGTCTCCCTCTTCTTCTTGCTCCCTCCACCTCCGACACATATATCCTCTTGGTCAATCTTTTCTCACTCATCCTCTCCATGTGCCCAAACCACTTCAAAACACCCTCTTCTGCTCTCTCAACCACGCTCTTTTTATTTCCACACATCTCTCTTACCCCTACGTTACTCACTCGATCAAACCACCTCACACCACACATTGTCCTCAAACATCTCATTTCCAGCACATCCATCCTCCTGCGCACAATTCTATCCATAGCCCACGCCTCGCAACCATACAACATTGTTGGAACCACTATTCCTTCAAACGTACCCATTTTTGCTTTCCGAGATAATGTTCTCGACTTCCACACATTCTTCAAGGCCCCTATAATTTTCGCCCCCTCCCCCACCCTATGATCCACTTCCGCTTCCAATGTTCCATCCGCTGCCAGATCCACTCCCAGATATCTAAAACACTTCACTTCCTCCAGTTTTTCTCCATTCAAACTCACCTCCCAATTGACTTGACCCTCAACCCTACTGTACCTAATAACCTTGCTCTTTTTCACATTTACTCTTAACTTTCTTCTTCCACACACTTTACCAAACTCAGTCACCAGCTTCTGCAGTTTCTCACATGAATCAGCCACCAGCGCTGTATCATCAGCGAACAACAACTGACTCACTTCCCAAGCTCTCTCATCCCCAACAGACTTCATACTTGCCCCTCTTTCCAAAACTCTTGCATTTACCTCCCTAACAACCCCATCCATAAACAAATTAAACAACCATGGAGACATCACACACCCCTGCCGCAAACCTACATTCACTGAGAACCAATCACTTTCCTCTCTTCCTACACGTACACATGCCTTACATCCTCGATAAAAACTTTTCACTGCTTCTAACAACTTTCCTCCCACACCATATATTCTTAATACCTTCCACAGAGCATCTCTATCAACTCTATCATATGCCTTCTCCAGATCCATAAATGCTACATACAAATCCATTTGCTTTTCTAAGTATTTCTCACATACATTCTTCAAAGCAAACACCTGATCCACACATCCTCTACCACTTCTGAAACCACACTGCTCTTCCCCAATCTGATGCTCTGTACATGCCTTCACCCTCTCAATCAATACCCTCCCATATAATTTACCAGGAATACTCAACAAACTTATACCTCTGTAATTTGAGCACTCACTCTTATCCCCTTTGCCTTTGTACAATGGCACTATGCACGCATTCCGCCAATCCTCAGGCACCTCACCATGAGTCATACATACATTAAATAACCTTACCAACCAGTCAACAATACAGTCACCCCCTTTTTTAATAAATTCCACTGCAATACCATCCAAACCTGCTGCCTTGCCGGCTTTCATCTTCCGCAAAGCTTTCACTACCTCTTCTCTGTTTACCAAATCATTTTCCCTAACCCTCTCACTTTGCACACCACCTCGACCAAAACACCCTATATCTGCCACTCTATCATCAAACACATTCAACAAACCTTCAAAATACTCACTCCATCTCCTTCTCACATCACCACTACTTGTTATCACCTCCCCATTTGCGCCCTTCACTGAAGTTCCCATTTGCTCCCTTGTCTTACGCACTTTATTTACCTCCTTCCAGAACATCTTTTTATTCTCCCTAAAATTTAATGATACTCTCTCACCCCAACTCTCATTTGCCCTTTTTTTCACCTCTTGCACCTTTCTCTTGACCTCCTGTCTCTTTCTTTTATACATCTCCCACTCAATTGCATTTTTTCCCTGCAAAAATCGTCCAAATGCCTCTCTCTTCTCTTTCACTAATACTCTTACTTCTTCATCCCACCACTCACTACCCTTTCTAATCAACCCACCTCCCACTCTTCTCATGCCACAAGCATCTTTTGCGCAATCCATCACTGATTCCCTAAATACATCCCATTCCTCCCCCACTCCCCTTGCTTCCATTGTTCTCACCTTTTTCCATTCTGTACTCAGTCTCTCCTGGTACTTCCTCACACAGGTCTCCTTCTCAAGCTCACTTACTCTCACCACCCTCTTCACCCCAACATTCACTCTTCTTTTCTGAAAACCCATACAAATCTTCACCTTAGCCTCCACAAGATAATGATCAGACATCCCTCCAGTTGCACCTCTCAGCACATTAACATCCAAAAGTCTCTCTTTCGCACGCCTGTCAATTAACACGTAATCCAATAACGCTCTCTGGCCATCTCTCCTACTTACATAAGTATACTTATGTATATCTCGCTTTTTAAACCAGGTATTCCCAATCATCAGTCCTTTTTCAGCACATAAATCTACAAGCTCTTCACCATTTCCATTTACAACACTGAACACCCCATGTATACCAATTATTCCCTCAACTGCCACATTACTCACCTTTGCATTCAAATCACCCATCACTTTAACCCGGTCTCGTGCATCAAAACCACTAACACACTCATTCAGCTGCTCCCAAAACACTTGCCTCTCTTGATCTTTCTTCTCATGCCCAGGTGCATATGCACCAATAATCACCCACCTCTCTCCATCAACTTTCAGTTTTACCCATATTAATCGAGAATTTACTTTCTTACACTCTATCACATACTCCCACAACTCCTGTTTCAGGAGTATTGCTACTCCTTCCCTTGCTCTTGTCCTCTCACTAACCCCTGACTTTACTCCCCAGACATTCCCAAACCACTCTTCCCCTTTACCCTTGAGCTTCGTTTCACTCAGAGCCAAAACATCCAGGTTCCTTTCCTCAAACATACTACCTATCTCTCCTTTTTTCACATCTTGGTTACATCCACACACATTTAGGCACCCCACTCTGAGCCTTCGAAGAGGATGAGCACTCCCCGCGTGACTCCTTCTGTTTCCCATTTTAGAAAGTTAATACAAGGAGAGGAGGATTTCTGGCCCCCCGCTCCCGTCCCCTCTAGTCGCTTTCTACGACACGCGAGGAATACGTGGGAAGTATTCTTTCACCCCTATCCCCAGGGATAATATACATATATATATACACATACACATACACACACATACACATACATACGCACATATACACACACACACACACATACATATATATACATATGAAAAATGTAAGAAACAATTTAGAAAACTGAAAATATATATTTATATATATATATATATATATATATATATATATATATATATATATATATATATTTTTTTTTTTCTTTTTCTTTCAAACTATTCGCCATTTCCCGCATTAGCGAGGTAGCGTTAAGAACAGAGGACTGGGCCTTTGAGGGAATACCCTCACCTGGCCGAATTCTCTGTTCCTTCTTTTGGAAAATTAAAAAAAAAAAAACGAGAGGGGAGGATTTCCAGCCCCCCGCTCCCTCCCCTTTTAGTCGCCTTCTACGACACGCAGGGAATACGTGGGAAGTATTCTTTCTCCCCTATCCCCAGGGATAAATATATATATATATATATATATATATATATATATATATATATATATATATATATATATATATAGGGTCAAGTCAATTGGGAGGCGAGTGTGAATGGAGAAATATATATATATATATATATATATATATATATATATATATATATATATATATATATATATATATATATATATATATGGATGAGGTGGTGAGGGAGGGAAATACGAGTCTTGGAGAGAGGAGGGAGTATGCAGTCTGTAGGGATAGTGTTGAGAAGCGAGTCAACTATCGTCTACTAATGATACAGCACCTGCGGATTCAAGAGAAACTGCAGAAGTTGGTGACTGAGTTTGGAAGAGTGAGTGAAAAGTGGAAATTAAGTGAATATGAATAGGTTTAGCAGGAATGAGACTCAGGGTAGTTGGATTGTGAGTTTGAATGGAGAAAAATCTAGAGGTAGTGAAGTGTTTTATACACCTGGAAGTGGACAGGGTTCGAATGGAACCATCGAAGCGGAAGTGAGTCATAAGATGGGCAAGCTGGCGAAGGTTCTGAGAGCGCTGAAGTAAGTGTGGAAAGACAGTTCGTTGTCTGGAAGTGCAATAATAGATTTTTGAATAAATGTGAGGCATGGGCTATAGATGAAGATGTGCGGATAAGGACTGGAAATGGAAAGGATTGGAAATGAAACGTTTGTACAATACGTGGTGTGAGGCGGGTTGATCGAGTTAGTAATGAAAGGGTAAGAGAGAGAGAAACAGTAGTTAAAAGAATGTGCTTGAAAGACCAGAAGAGTGTTTTGGAATGGTTTGGACATACGGAAAGAATGAGGAAGGAGAGCTTAACAAAGAAATATACGTGTCAGAAGTAGAGGGAAAAAGAAGGGAGAGAACAAATTTGAGATAGAATAGTGAAAAAAAAAAATTATGTGCCCCGAGCCTGACCATGCATGAGGGTGAAAGGCGTGTAAGGGATAGAATGAACTGGAACGATGTGGAATACAGGAGTCGAAGTGCTGTCAATGGACTGAACCATGAAATGTGAAGCGGCTGAAGTAAAGTACAGAAAGTTCTGTGGGGCCTGGTTGTGGATAGCGAACTGCGGTTTCTGCTCATTCCGCAAGACAGAGAATAGATGGGAGCAAATATGGTATTTCTTCGTCTGTTCCTGGCGCAACTTGCTAACACAGGAAACTGCGTCCAAGTAAAATAAAAAAGAAAAAGTATATATGTACATAGACTAGATGCTACAAAGCTAAATACAGTTTTTTTTTCGTTGCACATGGCGAAAAAAAATTCTGGATTTACTTCACTGGAAAACAAAAGGTCATAAGGTGAGAAATTCTTTGTTCTGAGTAATGCTGAATCTAACCTAAATGCAATGCTTAATTTCCATGGAATCGAGAGAGTCTTTTAGTTCTAACCAATCTACCTTGTGATAGTACTGCACCAGATATTATCGTGAAATCTGATGAATTAGAAAAAAAAAAAAAAATTAACGAGAGCATGTAATTACCTCAGAGAAACGAGCTGCACATCTGCTTGAGCTTATAGGGTGAAAGCCACAAAGTGTGATGCTGCATATTCCCATACGGCTTGTCACGTTCCCAATAGCCCTCAACTAAGGTGGGTCTCGAACCCTTAAACACATTAGCCCAGGTTTATGTCCAAGATAACTGTTTCGGTTGATATCTTAAACACCAAACTCAAATTTGTACTTATCACATTTCAATAAACAGATAAGTCATGATCACTAATACACTCGAAACACTCAACAAAACAATGTATTGCAAGAAATAACAAAGTACAAGTTATGATCCTAACACAAGATGGACACTGGCGGACCAGCCAACGAAACATCTATTCTAAATGTGAAATTTTATATCTGCTCACAAAAGTCAAATACTGCTCTCTTTCCTTCTATAAATAACACCTATACCTCTATCCTTCGATATGATAATCAATCAAGGACAGATGACAAGAACAGTGACAAATATAACGCGATTATGCAGATAAACCTCTGTCCACGTATATTTACCTAACAAGCAAGGAGCGGAGACTGAGAAAGTGAATCTGTTTCGGCAAGTTAGTTCCAGGTACCAACATTATTGTATTTACATAGCAAGCCTTCTTTATACAGAAAAATGATAGCTAAAATTTTCACAATATTTAAGTGATAATATATATGACAAAATAGTGTCAATGACATACATAAAAGAATCAAAGATTTATAACCTTTTTAGAATCCATAAGAGAAAACGTAATGGTTATCAAGGGACACTATACAAAACAAAAAACATTTCATTTGAGGGTAATAAAGATAGGAAATACATAACATCCCCCTCCTCAAAAAGGCATGAATCATCCCTCAGGCTGGATCGTGATGACTACCTGGCATATGGGACAATGCATCACCTACAATATCATCTTTCCCTCTACAAATATTTCAGTATTTTTCATGCTGCAATAACCATCACACGCAGAATGTAACTCTGACAAGTACATATTAGTACCTCTGTCAGGTACTCCCTTTACACCATCAGAACTTTCTGTTGTATCAGTTTTAGGAACAAAGACATCAGCATTTGTTTCAGGAACAAACAAATCAACAGAAGGGGATTATCAATCATTTTGTTTTTCTTCTGGAACGACGCTGTTTCGAACCAAGTTGTTTCCTAACAACATATCCACTTCATGGGTAGGAAGCGCATCACTCACACCAACTCTACCATTAACAAATCCAGTCTTAAGGTTAACATAATGCAGCTGAATGGTCATTCCTGCTTCTTACTTTCTAACACCAGCCTCCTTACCAGAGTACAACTCAGAGGTCCACTCTAGCAATGCCTTGAGGATCATAATTGTTTTTCCCTAGGCCACCTTCCAGTGATCTCTCCCCTTCAGTCATAAATGGTTCAAAACTAACCACACACCATTTAACTTCACTGTCCCTGGTACCTCTTACCTCACTGTGGATATTCCGAGGCTTCCCCCAAGCAACAGTTAACTTTAAGGTATTTTTACACTGAAATTTTGACGTGACCTGTTTCCCTACATGCATAACGTCTCACTGGTGGCCTCTCCTGCCGACTCTCAGGTCTGTTACAACCTGACTGTGACCTAGCAACATTTGTTCGTGGTTGACCTTGCACCTTATCACCCACATTTTGCTTATGATTAAAATTTGAAATTTGTTTTGAACCCTTCGCTTGGTTTGGTTGACCTTTTTCACTGGATTGCTATCTAGATTCATTTGTATTCACTCTGTTTGTTTGATGTCTCTTCTCTGTACATTTTACATACAATAGCGAGTTGATCTGCTAAACGTGCAACCTCTTTCAGATCCTTAACTTTGTCCTGATGGATTTCAGATTTAATGTCAGGTCGTACTAAATCTTGAAAATGCTCCAGCAAAATCACTTGCCTTAAGCCTTCCATGGTTTTGACATCCTTAGATTTATACGACCTGTCAAGTAGATTTCACACAATCTCGCTAACTCTAAATGAGTCTTGCTTACTTAATTTCCTCAGACCTCTAAGCCTTCTCCTGTAGACAGACTTCCGGACTGAGCTGAACAGTTTTCAACACAGCTTCTTTGACTACTTCATAATCAACACATTCTATTATACCTAAACATGTATATGCCTCTCTTGTCTTACCTTTGAGTTTTGTTTTAACAAGAATTACCCAGTCACTCTCATCCCAACTTTTCAAAGTGGCTATTTTCTCAAACTGATCAAAGAAATCCTTTGCCTTTTCCTCTATAAACTGTAGCAAATGATTCCCTCCGCCACTCACGTTATCATTGGCTTGTCTGGAACCTATCTGTACATTAGCCTTTATCTATTTCAACCTAACTTATTTGTCTGCCTCAATCTGCATTCCTTTATTTTCTGCCTCAATCTGCAATGTATTTTCTACCTCATCCTGCATTTATGCTTTCTTAAATTCAAATTCTAGAGGTGCAGACTTTCTCTTTCCTGCAGACTAGTGGGTCTACATGTTAATTGATGTTTGTTTAGTGTAAGGTCGTCTGCACACGACCTAGGGCAGACCCGTGCTCACTCATGGTCAGTAATGCTAACCAGAACACCATGGAAGCGCATGTGTGTGTGTGTGTGTGTGTGTGTGTGTGTGTGTGTGTGTGTGTGTGAGTGTGTGTGTGTGTGTGTGTAGGTGTGTGTGATTCCTAGTGTGGTACATATGCATGCATATGTGCGTTATGTGTTTCATTTTGCGCTCGAGTTAGTTTTTACGTGTGTGTACTGCGCAGTTTTTATTTGGGTTATTTGGCAGATCAAAAGGAATAAACATGAATATCAAATGTCCCAATGAATCTATGAAAATGTGATGCGTTCATAACGTGCCAACTTTGGTGATAAAATGACACGAGAGAAAAATAGATAAAGGTCTACAATTATCCAAAATAGATGTATAAATACGGAGGGAAAAATGTCCATTGTACATTGCTGGTTCTGCTTGCTCTAGCACGAATATATTGAACACTACAGTATCACTATCAAATATAAATAATGTTTTAAATTCACACACTTGTCCAGACCTTGTGGTTGCAAGGGTTACTGCCTACCACCTTACCATTCGCTTTTTGTACCACATATTCTTAATTTCCCTGCAGGACCATAATTTCTGTGCCTAGCTATTATTATGCCACTACGTCTTAGTATATAATATCGTGAAGTTACGTATGATAATACATTCGCTTGCTTTTATGATTCAGGGTGAGATAGTTTTTTATCTGAATAAATAAACTTTCGAAATACTTTGCATAATATATCATCAAACTCTCGTGAATACAACTTCTTTTGTTGAATTATTTGGAAAGAGTTTTTATATGCAAGAACCATAAGAATGGAGCTAGCCTCTCTCTCTCTCTCTCTCTCTCTCTCTCTCTCTCTCTCTCTCTCTCTCTCTCTCTCTCTCTCTCTCTCTCTCTCTCTCTCTCTCTCTCTCTCCTTCTCTCTCTCTCTCTCTCTCTCTCTCTCTCTCTCTCTCTCTCTCTCTCTCTCTCTCTCTCTCTCTCTCTCTCTCTCTCTCTCTCTCTCTCTCTACCTTTGTTATGCCCATCATCCACTCCTTGCTACTTACTTCAACCCGTCAACCCAAAAGAGGCTGTCATTGGTTATGCAAGGTGTACCAACATTACTGGGATGATCCAATTGGTATGATTAATCAGTACTCTTGGTAATGATATACTTGTGAATTTGCCATGTTCCTTGTGAATACATGCGCTAGATTCACGTTTCACTAAGCCTGAAATACCTTTTCAGTTTGATAGAACATATACTTTACGTTTCCGATAATATAAGTTAGGCGAATATGCGAAAGCTAGTTTGTAAGTCGTGCTCAAACGCAGAGGCAGACAGTTATATGTGGTTCAGTGTTTGCCCTGTTCTGTAGAATATGTCATAACACCATAGACTGCTACTCTGCTACACTCAGCCCAACACCAGCCTGTTCAATTTAGAATGTACTTCAGGTGAAGAGTGAACCCTCACACCTTGATGATGGGTCTTACTGGTGAAGACTGAACCTTCACACCTTGATGATGGGTCTTACTGGTGAAGACTGAACCTTCACACCTTGATGATGGGTCTTACTGGTGAAGACTGAACCTTCACACCTTGATGATGGGTCTTACTGGTGAAGACTGAACCTTCACACCTTGATGATGGGTCTTACTGGTGAAGACTGAACCCTCACACCTTGATGATGGGTCTTACTGGCAAAGGCTTAACATTCATCCATTGATGGTAAAAGTTTTATACCAAATCGCCTCACGCACTCTGGCGAGGTAGCGTCAAGAAAACCCGAACAATGGGCCTCATTTGTACACATGTACTCGCTAGTTGCTATACATAAGGTGCAGAAACAAACGCCATCCATCTACAACCAAGCCCAACTCCATGGTTTGACCTGACCTTTTTTTATGCCTTGGTTCAGCTCATGGTCGGCATGACGTTATCCAGTTCAGTCCATCCCAGCTCCAGCCCTCCCGAATGTTCAGGTCCATATAACACGAAGCCTTCTTCACTCATTTCCTCTTAATCAGTCTAGCTTCACTAATCCTCTCCTTATGTCCGAACCAATTTAGGAAAACCTGGTCGGCTATCTCATTCAGAGTGAGATTTCTAACTTATCTATCTTTGTTTATCTGTACGTCACTGACGTACAACAGCAGACACAACAGAATGTAGAAGGACGGAAGATACACAGGGAAACTATGTTTTATGTCTGTACAGTGTAAATAAAGAGAAAATTGTAGAACATTCAGCAGAGTTGATGATGATGGTTTTAATGTAGGCAATACTGGTAGTTTAAGGGAATATAAGACATCATAATGTTACAGTATGGACGAGAATAATCACTTGGCCAAAAGGCAAAGGAGAGATGAGCATGACTCAGCTGCTTCTGCAATAACGGGAAGAACCAAGAATAGAAAGCTCATGACCTCAAAGACTGCTTTCAAAACAGACGAAAGTCAATTTTCTCCAATATTTAGAAAAAATGAAATTTATGCACATAATACACCCGAGTCAACGAAAAGAACGGTTAAATACACAGACCCAGCAACCAGTTCCACTTGTTAGAAAACGAGAGCCGTGCAGCTGAGCAAGAAAGTGCTGTTACTACCGGCAGGAAGATGGACTAGCTATAATCACCCGTTTGTACCTGATAAACTCATCTTCACCCATGAACAAAAACAGTATTACATTGGTTGAAAAACTGATCAGAGTAACTACATCCAAGACTTCTTATAACCCCTGGTTCACTAACCCTCTACCGCTCTTGAAGCACAACTCTCCTCTCATCACCAGACTCTCATGAAACTTACTAGATATTCTCAACATATTTCTGTAATATGAACATTCTATCTTATCAACCTTGCCATTATACAAAGGCAAGGCACCTCACCTTGAGCTATACGGACCGTGAGATTCTTAACTAACCAGTCAACAGCCCCGTCATCCCCTATCTTAAGATTTTCAACCATAATAGCAACCACTCCTGGAATTTTGCCACACTGCAACTTATGCAAGACTTTCACTAAATCTCCTCTTTCCACAAATCATTTGATTTGACTCTCGATCCACATGCCTTCACGTCCCAAACGCAACACATCTGACACCCTATCATCTCATATACTCAACAGTCCTTCAAAATACTCACGCTACTTCCTTTTCACCTCCTCTTTTCTTCTTGCCACTCCCACTTCTTCTCTTATTCTCCTCACACTGATCAACTCCTTCCAAAACTTTTTTATTCCCCGAAGTTTGCCAATACTCTCTCACATCATCCATCACTTCCACCTTCCTCTTGGCCTCCTGCTGCGTTCTCTTGTACATCTTCCAATCACTGGTAGTCCTTTCCCGCAGTTAATGTACATACACCTCTGTACCCCCGTTCATCAACAACTTAGTATCCTCATCATAGCAATTACTATTCATTCCCACACTCCACCATCCATAATACGTCTCCCGCACGTTTAGACACTGCTTCAAAAAAAAAACAAAAAAACTTCCATTCTTCGTCCACTTCGCTTCTTTCGCTAACTCTAACCTATTGCTATTCTTCTCTCGATCTCTACTGATATCTCCTCACTCAAACCTATTTTTCAGGCTCACTCACTTTCACCACCCTCTTCCCATCTAAACTATTTCCTTTTCCTAAAGCTATGGCAGATTTTCACCCTTACCTCCACCAAGTTGTTATCAGGCAACCTACCAGTTGCTCCTCCCAGCACGCTTACATACAGAAACCTCCTCTTTGCACACCTGTAATTTGATACATGATTATCCAGCAATGCTAACTAACTCCAACTTCACTCACGCACGTATACGTATTTCCCTTTCTTAAAATCAGTTATTACCAATTACCAGTCTTTTTCAACACATAAGTCCACAAGCTGTTAAAGATTTTCGTTCACATTGGGTACTCTACACCCCAGATAGTATCCTCAACTGCCACAACACCCACTCTTGCATCCAGTTCACCCATCAGTAAGCCTCAGTCCCTTACATAAAAAGGGCTGAGGAACTCACTCAGATACACCCAAAACACTCGCCTGTCTTCTTCACTCCTCTCTCGACCTGGTACATAAGCACCATAAGCACCAACAATTACCTTTGTTAATTCACTTTCATTTTCATCCAAGTCTACACAAATTCAGACATCCCTGCCAGGGTCTTGAAGGAGAATGAGCACTCTTCGACTGACTCCATCTGTTTCCATATTCAGAAACTGAAACATAAGGAGAGAAATGCTTCTGGCACCCTCGCTCCTGCCTCTTTTAGTCACCTTGCCCGACATGCATGGGATAATGGGGTAATATTCTTCTACACCTATCCCCATATATATATATATATTTATATATATATATATATATATATATATATATATATATATATATATATATATATATATATATATATATATATATATATATATAGTAAATGAATAGAATTGTTTGGGATAGACTAGTATAAGTTAAAAGTAAATCATTGAATTTAGGTAAGTAATCCAATGTTGACTACTGCCTAACGTTTTCTGTGAGGAGTGAGGGCGGGAGGTGGCGGTCGAACCTCTCACCTCAATGCCTATGGACGGCTACCCACTTCTGCCAAGGTCGGGTACTTCCATATAGTGTTTATATAATGCATGTTGATTATCAACACTTCGTAATCGTATTAAGAAGCATTCGCTAAGGGATGGAAGTCTAATACAGAATATAGAATAGGCCATGAAGCCAGGGAGCAGTGTGGGGTCAGGAAACGCTCATGTTGATGTGGATGAACTAACTGCCACCCTTACAACCCCCATTTTGATGTACAAGGTGAACCCCCACCAACCTACGCTATCTCTCGAACTGTTTAGCTAAGTTGAATTGTAGCTCATTATTCTATGCGTAATATTCTAGAATACTAATCTTAAACGTTCCTTGTAAGAGGGAAAGGTTTAATAGAATCGTAAGAGACAGGAAGGATATCATCTGACGTAAGAATTATGTGAAGTCACAGACCCATCGCCATATCCATAGGTATTGCAATCTTATATCCAGGTGACATGGATATTGCAATGTAGTAGTGAAGGGAAAATCAGGAGCCCATGAAGATCACCAAGTAATAAGAAAACTAGTTGGAAACTGGCATATATATATATATATATATATATATATATATATATATATATATATATATATATATATATATATATATATATATATATATATATTTCTTATACTTTGTCGCTGTCTCCAGCGTTAGCGAGGTAGCGCAAGGAAACAGACGAGAAAATGGCCCAAACCACCCCATACACAATGTATACACACACACACGTCCACACACGCAATATATACATACCTATACATCTCAATGTACACATATATATACATACACAGACACATACATATATACCCATGCACACAATTCACACTGTCTGCCCCTATTCACTCCCATCGCCACCTCGCCACACATGGAATACCTTCCCCCTCCCTCCTCATGTGTGCGAGGTAGCACTAGGAAAAGACAACAAAGGCCCCATTCGTTCACACTCAGTCTCTAGCTGCCACGCAATAATGCCCGAAACCACAGCTCCCTTTCCACATCCAGGCCCCACACAACTTTCCATGGTTTACACCAGACGATTCACATGCCCTGATTCAATCCACTGACAGCACGTCAACCCCGGTATACCACATCGATCCAATTCACTCTATTCCTTGCCCTCCTTTCACCCTCCTGCATGTTCAGGCCCCGATCACACAAAATCTTTTTCACTCCATCTTTCCACCTCCAATTTGTTCTCCCACTTCTCCTCGTTCCCTCCACCTCCGACACATATATCCTCTTGGTCAATCTTTCCTCACTCATTCTCTCCATGTGCCCAAACCATTTCAAAACACCCTCTTCTGCTCTCTCAACCACGCTCTTTTTATTTCCACACATCTCTCTTACCCTTACATTACTTACTCGATCAAACCACCTCACACCACACATTGTCCTCAAACATCTCATTTCCAGCACATCCATCCTCCTGCGCACAACTCTATCCATAGCCCACGCCTCGCAACCATACAACATTGTTGGAACCACTATTCCTTCAAACATACCCATTTTTGCTTTCCGAGATATTGTTCTCGACTTCCACACATTCTTCAAGGCCCCCAGGATTTTCGCCCCCTCCCCCACCCTATGATTCACTTCCGCTTCCATGGTTCCATCCGCTGCCAGATCCACTCCCAGATATCTAAAACACTTTACTTCCTCCAGTTTTTCCCCATTCAAACTTACCTCCCAATTGACTTGACCCTCAACCCTACTGTACCTAATAACCTTGCTCTTATTCACATTTACTCTTAACTTTCTTCTTTCACACACTTTACCAAACTTAGTCACCAGCTTCTGCAGTTTCTCACACCAGCGCTGTATCATCAGCGAACAACAACTGACTCACTTCCCAAGCTCTCTCATCCACAACAGACTTCATACTTGCCCCTCTTTCCAAAACTCTTGCATTCACCTCCCTAACAACCCCATCCATAAACAAATCAAACAACCATGGAGACATCACACACCCCTGCCGCAAACCTGCATTCACTGAGAACCAATCACTTTCCTCTCTTCCTACACGTACACATGCCTTACATCCTCGATAAAAACTTTTCACTGCTTCTAACAACTTGCCTCCCACACCATATATTCTTAATACCTTCCACAGAGCATCTCTATCAACTCTATCATATGCCTTCTCCAGATCCATAAATGCTACATACAAATCCTTTATATGTATATATATATATATATATATATATATATATATATATATATATATATATATATATATATATATATATATATATATATATCCCTGGGGATAGGGGATTAAGAATACTTCCCACGTATTCCCTGCGTGTCGTAGAAGGCGTCTAAAAGGGAAGGGAGCGGGGGGCTGGAAATCCTCCCCTCTCTTTTTTTTTTTTTTAATTTTCCAAAAGAAGGAACAGAGGGGGCCAGGTGAGGCTATTCCAAAAAAGGCCCAGTCCTCTGTTCTTAACGCTACCTCGCTAACGCGGGAAATGGCGAATAGTTTAAAAGAAAAGAATATATATATATATATATATATATATATATATATATATATATATATATATATATATATATATATATATATATATATATATATATATATCATAGTATGTCACGGTGATGCGCGTGATCTAATATCTGCTTTTTATGCATTTATCAGTTACCTTCTGTGGACGAGTTAACTTTCCTGCAGTATCATATGTATCACATATATGCAAGTAGTATACGACTATCGGACGTATATAAGATCCAGGTAGAGCCACAAGTAAACGAAAAATACGAAGTGTCAAACACTTTCCTATGAATACACTGACATGACTGGGTACAGACTGAGAGAACCAAAATATTACACACCAGCCGCCACTGGGCGAGGCAGGGAAATGAATCAAGAAACAGGTAGTGGGATTAAGGTTATGGTTTCCCTCGACCACCTCGTCTCTCTCTCAAATCAATAAATCAGATAAGCCTATATTCTCAGAAACATATTCACATCCCTTTTTTTTTTTCTATAAAGTTATCTGATTCATAAAAACCAATATTTTCATCCATAATAATATCTCTATTATGCTCGATAAAAAATGATGGAACAATATTGCTATCTGTTGCTGAGTTATTGTATTTGATGGTATGAGCATTGCTCCTGTCACACTGATGACCAAAATCCCAAAAAACAACAAATATTGCATTCGATTCTTAATCCTTCCTATCACTAGTCTTATGCTGATACGTAAGGCCAAGATATATGGCCACCAAACCATACATCTTGACCCATTGAATATACTTCATATCACAGTAACATCCACCCCTTCTTGGAAACCTCACATTATGGAGATAGCTAAGTCTGTCTCTTAGAAACTGAGAGTCCTATTTTGATGTCGAAATTTCTTTTCTTCTGAACAGTTGCTCCTTTTATACAAGGGATTGATTCGTTTATGTATCGGGTACTGCTCTCACATTTGGGGTGGTTGTAGCTATGCATCCTTGTATAACAGTGTTGGGTTAAAGGCGGTCAGACTTATAACCTCTCCCAGGCTAACCTCAAAACTTGACCCGCTTGCTCCGCGCCGCAATGTTGGTTCACTTTCCCTCTTCTACAGGTATTACTGTGGTTTTTGCTCCCGAAAGCTGGCTGCTTATGTTCCCACACCACGAGCTAGACCACGCCATACTAGGCAAGCTGCTGCATCACATGGTTATTGTGTGGCCATTGGCAACTCAAGGATGAAAATTAAACACGATAAGATCCCAAGTGCACTTCCGTGTAATAATCACATCATTAGGGGAGACGCAAGAGATGAATATAACAGTCAGTTGATATGCAACAAAGAGACGAAGCTAGGACGCCATTTGGTAAACATGCGATTGTCCAAGACGCTGATGATGTGATTATTACACGAAAGTGCACTTGGGAACTTATCGTGTTTCATTTTCCCCGTGGACTCATAGGAATATCTTGATCACACGCAAAATTGTGATCCTTTCCAACATATATATTTTTTTTTTTTTTTTTTATATACTTTGTCGCTGTCTCCCGCGTTTTCTAGTATAGCGCAAGGAAACAGACTAAATATATATATATATATATATATATATATATATATATATATATATATATATATATATATATATATATATATTCGTTCGAGAGCAGAAACATAGAATATCCTAGAAATCTTTGAGTACAAAGCTCTATGGTTGTCAAGTGAACTATATCTGATTCTGGCCAGCAAAAAATATTGGTAACACCCGGGACAGCGGATACCCTCAGGCTGTGCTCGTTATAGTCCTCTCCGCTCACCAATATTGACAAGGTCTGGGGCACCAGAGCACCGTTGTTGTGCCTCTTGGTCCTGACACTCAGTAATACTGACAAGGTCCGAGAGAGATGAGATACCATGTTAGTCCTGCCTCTCACTAACACTGATAATGTCCCAGAAGGTCAGATGTGGATGTCAGTCATCATCCTCACTCATGACGACAAAGGAAAGCACGGAGCTTTGCTTTCACTCGATGAAGAAATATCCCAGCTTATGGCCGTCGGTCTGTGTCCGTAAACTACATCTGATAACGTATAGCGAAGGCTAAATAGATGATAGTAGATGACCGCTACGTTCTAGCCCATCATTTACTCATTCATTTGGTGTTCCATACAACGCAGGACCCTTTGAAACCATACAAGTTTCTGGATATAACAGAAAGTTTATATATCTGGTGCAGAACCGGATGTTTGGTGGTGTCAAAGGATAGGGAGGGACATCAAGTCAAAAGATTGGCAGTATTTTCAACCCGACGCCTGTTCTCCCCTCGTTCGGTGTCATTTTTATGTGCGAGCCAGTTAGTCCACCAAACATATCAGTTTCAGCAGAATCCCCACTGAAAGGGAATTCTCGGATAAACAAGAAAAAACGGGAAATATGTTCCAAGTAACGAGTATATATATCATTGGCAGCGTTTACCTTTTCGTTCCTACCTGCCAGCGACTTTCTTACGCCAACTAGTTTGGGCGGGAACGTACTCAGAGAAAACCTGGCTCTCATAGGGGACCCCGGTGGGATAACAAGCCTAACCCCCTCTAGGTCCAGTGCTTAGGTCCCTCACCACCGGCGGGGCCGCCCTTGAGCATAGGGCGCCTCACCTCCTGAGTTGTAGGGTGGATTACTCTCAAAGAACGAGAACATACTGTCGTAGTTATGGCAGGATCTTCACTGACTGGCAGCCTTCAGAAAAGCTTAGAAAGCAAAGAAAAAAAGAAAAAGGCCCGTTCCATGATGATACGAGTATTGGAGAATCTAAACTTTTGAGACATACGTGGTGATAATATATGCTCGGTATACCAGTATACACTTATGAGATATAGTCTGACGAGTTACTTCTTGCATGAGAATCTATGTGGACCCGATGTGCCTTGCGATTAGTATATTTCATCATCTAGCACCGCGCGAGACCCAACACGTTTCCTTAAGTTTCCCAAGCAACATACTGCTCATAACCGTATGAACTTATTTACAATGCTTGCAAAGATGCTAGTGTTATAGTCGACACACTCAGGCGAGAGCATGGGAGCATCAGCGTACCCTTATATAAACGAACATAACTAGAGAATGATAAATAGCCCGACTAGCCTACCTCACAATAGTTTGCTTCAAGTCAATTATGGTTTATCCTTTACCAGCGGGGAATAATGGAGTTCATCATAACGCAATTAAGGTGGAGAAAATCATTGATAAGTTCAGAAAGGAAGATAGATATTAGTGATGTCGTTTATCAAATAAGAAATATATTTCCGTTTTTGCTTAAGTGCCCTAGATTAGAACTTATCTCTATATTCGTAACTAGCAATTCTTATCAGTTATCTAGGGAAGCACAGTCATGACTGCATAAGATTGAAAGCCAATTTCTCTTCACATTAAGTGGCATCCGACTATTACCCATCCAAAGCATCGAAGTGCAAAGACCTAATAATGAAAATGCATGAAATGAATTAGTAAAGCAACCAACGGGTTTCATGTAGGGCTTACATATTCGTCACGAAAACACAGTATACAGTATATTCCTTCCTTCATAAGAATTAAAACTCGACCGCACTTGCCACCAGCACTGTAAAAGGAAATGAGACATGCATATTTCTTTATCAAAATGTTGCCCTTACTTGGTCTTACTGCTGGCGAAGTATTGGATAATCATATTCCTGTAGGAACGGGAGGGGAGCCGGCTTATTCACTAAAACGCTCGTATGTTTCCGCTATGTCAATCATAATTATTTGTTCACACGTGCCTTAATCTCTCAAACTGTGGAGGAAATCTTCGTCCATATATTGGTTTAGTTTTCCCGATATTTTCTCCTTTCGTTTTGTCAGGGGATTTTCAACACCAATGAAAAGTAATCTCGTTTAGCGAATGTTGCTGGTACGACCAAGTCACTGGCTGAGGCACTCAGGAACAAATTGAGGCTTGACATGACCGTCATTTGACAGTATGAATAATGTACATGTGTATATATGTATATGTCTGTGTGTGTATATATAGGTATACGTTGAGATGTATAGGTATGTATATGTGCGTGTGTGGACGTGTATGTATATACATGTGTATGTGGGTGGGTTGGGCCATTCTTTCGTCTGTTTCCTTGCGCGACCTCACTAACGCGGGAGACAGCGACAAAGTATAATAAATAAATAAAAAGATAAAGATAGATAGATAGAGAGGTAAATAGATAGATAGATATATAGAGAGATGACGTGATGTCAGTCTTCTTAGCTATGTTTTTCTATGTCGTAAATGAAAATCATAACTACTTAAGCTTAAGTTTTTAACTGAACAGCCAATATTTCAGCAACATCTATTACTCAACCGAAAGTTTGGCATATGTAAATATATTGTTCAAAATGAATAATTGAAGAGATAATAATCAGGTTAAAATCCAAACTAATATGTTCACGTGGAGGCTCAGCTTCTGATAATATTTCACAAAGGCTGGAGAGGTGAGCGCGCGTAATAGAATAGAGGTTAAAGCAATCAACGGGAACATTACCCAGGTAAGTATAGAAAGAACGTTATCTTATAAGGTTACCCGTGGGTGGATGTGTTAGATTACAAACATCAAAATATCACTGGTTAGAATGATTTTGCTTGGTTAGAAGATATCAAATGACCTACAACCAAATACAAAAGAAAATGCGACACTCTTAATATTGCTGAGTATCAAGCACACCTAAATAAGAGTAAGATGCTATAAGTGGAGTGATGTGGTATACGGGGAGTGACGCTCTGTTATTTGGGTGAACCAGGACACATGAATCAATCAAGAAAATCACGGAACGGTCTTCGGCGCTTTGCTCTTGCTGAGCTCTGGTTATGGGGCATTAAACATGAGAGCTAGATAGTATATGTAAGCAAATGAGGCAGTCTTCGTATCTGTTCCTGGTTTTACCTCGCTAAGGCGGGACACAGCAAGCAAGTATCATATACATATACTTTTTTCTTTCGTACCTGTTTATCGTTTCTAGCGTTAGAAGGGTAGCGCAAGGGACAGCACATCCACCCTCCTCCGCACAACTCTATCTATCGCCCACGCCTCACAACCATATAACATTGTTGGAACCACTATTCCACTTTTAAGCTTTCTTGTATAATGCATCGAAACCAGAGCCCCCAATCACTATCAGGCCCGGCAAACCTTTCCTTGGTTTTCTATGTTCGTTTCACATGCCCTGTTCAGTTCACTGACAGCACGTCCCCCATTATTCACCAATATGCTCCAATGAGTTCAATTCCTTGCACATCTCACATTCTCCTGTATTTTTAGGCCTCAAGCTCTCAACGGTGTCATTCACTCCATCCTTCCACCTCTTCTTTGATTAAACACTTTCACTTCAGACATGCATTCTTTTGGAGTTATCTGTCACTTATCCTCTCAATACGTCCATACTGTTTTAGCACACCCCTTCTCTGTTCCTTCCTTTGGAAAATTAAAAAAAAAAAAAGATGAGAGGGGAAGATTTCCAGCCCCCCGCTCCCTTCCCTTTTAGTCGCCATCTACGACACGCAGGGAATACGTGGGAAGTATTCTTTCTCCCATATCCCCGGGGATGATATATATATATATATATATATATATATATATATATATATATATATGTATATATATATATATATATATATATATATATATATATATATATATATATATTCTCTAATATGCTGCTTATTAAAGACCTGTATATATCTAACAATAGATTTCTTTTCTTGTTTGAAATACACGAAACGTTTCGGGCACACGAACACTGCCCGTCGTCAGTCAAATTAACTATAAATGATACAACACAACGTAAAGAACTCAAGAAGAATGAATCACATCCTAAAATGCCACAAATGAGAGCTGTGACGTAGACAACATTTCAAGATGTGATTCATTCCCGTGTTGTTCAATATATTCTGTTGTATCGTTTATAATGATTTAGACTGAAGATGAGCAGTGTTCCTATGGCCTAAACGTCTTGTGTATTTCAAGAGCAAAGTCAATATGAATATAGGACATTTGATTTACACTTTGATGAAGCAAACTATCTGACGAGAAATTTTTGTAAAAACAACAGAGAGCTAGCGAGTGTTGAATGACATATGAAGGACTGCACACACATATAGCTTTAGTGCTGTATAATTTCCAAGCAGTGCTACTTAATGACTGTTAAGTACCTTGTTTGTGTTTTACCCTGCAGTCTTCAAAGACATGAATTTCAAATGACATAAATGCTCCATTAGAACCGCCCCAGGGATACGTGTTTTCTTTTACAATAGAAAAAATTAATACCTTCTCTCTCAAATGAGAGGCAGGTGATAAATACCTTTGTTGGTCATTTATTTATGTACTCAGTATGAACTTCACATTGCCTGAATGATAGTAATGCCCTTTACCTATGGAGTAACACTACGAAAATAGTATTAAAAGTTTCCATTTCAACATACATAACGGATGCGTTTAACATTGAATTTTTTTTCCTTTAAAGCTTACTTCAGTAAAGTCACCATATTTACGGTCATCTTTTAAGAGACGATGAAGGAGAAAGTTATGGTTTTCTTTTTCATATTCCTTTCATATCTTTTACCCAAGACATTTTACCGTATCAATAAAATCAGAAGACTAGCCAACCATGATTTTGGAGACTATTATGCGTTGTGTGTTGTTAAAGTGCCAAGTGCAGCTTAAGGCATAACAAGCAACACTGAAAATACATTACGTAAAACAAGGTATCAGTACGATAATGAAAGTTAACATCGATAAAGAATAAGAAATCATTCAAGGACACGAGAATTAGAGGAAACTTTACTGATACTGATGAATAATTCTGGTACCTAGATTAGAGTTAACTAGTTACCTAGACTAGAGCGACGCAGTTCAGTACATAGTGACAGTAAGAGAAACTTTATGTTCTATATTAAGGACTTTCATGGTTGGGTCAGGGTCACTGTACAGCTAGATACCTCGCCTGAAGTGGCGTGTGACATTACCAATAATGACCATCAGCATCATTATAATTGTACTAGTCATGACCCCTCGGCCTAGAATGTTGTACCAAATTCGATAGTTCGAGTCGTGATCATTGTAATGACCCTTGGAGATGGACCATTATGCCAGTAATGACTGCTGGCATCAACAACACTATACCATTATACCTGTGAAAAAAAAAAACTAGGCTCTGGGTCATTGTGTTTGATAATTACTACAGTAATTATGATTATTTTGCAGACAGTAATTGCTCGAGTTTGGATAACGCTAATAGTGGTTACTGTTGTGGTCTGGATGATATCAACAGTAATAACTCATGCAATCAGGATATCAGTAACAGTGTTACTCCTAAATTTGTGATGATAGTAACAGTAACTACTCCTGTGGTCAGGATGATAGTAACTGTAACAGTAACTACTCCTGTGGTCAGGATGATAGTAACAGTAACTACTCCTGTGGTCAGGATGATAGTAACAGTAACTACTCCTGGGGTCAGGATGATAGTAACAGTAACTACTCCTGTGGTCAGGATGATAGTAACAGTAACTACTCCTGTGGTCAGGATGATAGTAACAGTAACTACTCCTGGGGTCAGGATGATAGTAACAGTAACTACTCCTGTGGTCAGGATGATAGTAACAGTAACTACTCCTGTGGTCAGGATGATAGTAACTGTAACAGTAACTACTCCTGGGGTCAGGATGATAGTAACAGTAACTACTCCTGTGGTCAGGATGATAGTAACAGTAACTCCTCCTGTGGTCAGGATGATAGTAACAGTAACTCCTCCTGTGGTCAGGATGATAACACTAGTTATGCTACTTAAGTTTACATCACCGGACAAAGTAACAACTGCTGTAGTCAAGATGTAACAGAGTTAATGATGAGGTCGTAATCATTAAACCAACAATGATCTCTAAGGTCAGGATAACTGCGCCATTGATGGTCGTTGGTGTCAGGGTCATTTGCATCAGTAACGACCGCTGGGATCAGCGTAATTGCAACAATAATGACCGTTGAGATCACAAATAATGGCACTGCTAATGAACGCTGAGGTCAGCAGGATCATTGCATCAATGACGACCTCTGGGATCATGACCGTGGTGTTAGTGTGAGTCCCTAGCAATGGATAGTTCCTCTCTCTCCTCCTCATTCCAGTATGAGGAATCATAGTGTGTTACAGTGCATTGTGGCCTCTCAAGGTGATGGCGAACCACCATTCTTCGTCATGATGTAGTTAGAAGGCGGATCGGGCTACCCCCTACAGAAATCGAAACACTAAAAGCACTAAATAATCACCCCTCCAGCTAAGTCTTAAACACCACCCTGACCAGTCATACATCCATCCGAAACTACACTCCCCAGACAAATACGAGTCACACTTTCCCGTCTACTCTCTGGACATCACCCATCCTTACATTACTACAAACACTGATTCATCACATCCCTGGACCCTTCATACCCACGAGACAACTACAACAATAAAGATCCTGAACTCTAACTGGTCAATGGACCAACATTCTACCCATTGCGACGAACACAAAACATCTGTAAACATATGGTCCCACTCACTGGAAGTGGTTGGCTTCCTGAGCGCTGCGGGAGTGTCATGGAGATGAGACTGCTGGGTCAGGAAGTAGATATAAATGCGCTGATAAATACACAGAAACCTCAAACTTGTGATATCCATGATAAGTTTACTTAGCTTCATCACCTACGAATTATTTGATGAATAACACACTCGTTAACCTTGATGTATCACCTTTGTCTTCTAAACATAATCTACCTCATCCAACGTTAATCATTTGTGAATCTACATTATGGATTGCAAGTTAAATCCGATGGTAAATATCAAGCATAGACATTTGGGCTGGCAATTTGTCAGCCTTCTGGCTCCTACGCTAAGCAACTTGCATCAAATTTCTTCGAAATCGGAAAAATGAGCAAGATTTTACTTGTCAAAGCAAATTGGTTCATAAATGTTGAATCACGTCATATGTGTATGCCTAACGATGAAAACCTGGGTAACATCTTTCCCAGACTGAATAATTTAAACACTTGATTAGATTTACCCATGAAATGTTTATGAATGTTCCTTGCCTTTCTTAGATTGTATCACTCACAAAATTACAGGTATAGATTTAGCATATATCTTAAGCCAACAAGCGTGTGGTCATGTATGTATTTACTACTATTCAGACCATCACAGTAATCAATGAGTTGATGTTTTCCTCTATGGTTCTTTAAGTTCTGGTATTCGTGGATAATGAAATGCCACTGAATTATACGTATATGCTCTGACTAAAGTGTCCTAAGGCTATTGTCGACTGGTCCTTGAGCCTGATTAATATATCTTACATGACAGACCCCTAAGAAACCTTATGTCACCAAGAGCTTTCTAGCGTTGCCTTTGCTGTGAAAGTTATTCTAGACTACATACCCTTTTAAAGCATTCAGTATTGGTGTAGCTTCAAAGAGAGTTAGATACAGTAAAAATTCACTCCATGAATTATTCTGCTAAACCATGTGGGAGTTTGTATTAAAGTCATTATAAGCAAGGTAAAAGTCATATATCGGACAAATGGGCAAAGATAGTGAAATTAAGATGTAACAAAATAGCATAAAGTATTCTTTGTTTCCTTATACAGAAGATGACAAACATATTCTCGACTGGTATAAGTATTCTGAAATGTTTTCTTGCAAATCTATCCCGAAGTATAGGGGAGTAAGAACTTTAATTCTTATGTTCTTCGTGTTGTACGAGACGATTAACAAAGGCAGGAGGGAGGGAGAGGGCTTGAAACTCTCCCCTCTTGCATTATATTTTCCCATAAACAGAAACAGAAAAAAAGAGCCAGGCGAAGATTGGTTCTGGAAGGCTAAAGCTGGCGTGTCCAAATTTGCGTGAATATAATTAGGATGAGCCAATGGGAGGGATAGGTACTGTGTTAGATGACGGTTAATTGAATATTGTGGCTCTGAATGAAACCTGCTGAAGGGAAAAAGGGTAGATATTCGGCAATATTCGAGGGCTGTAGTCCATGAGATTTGCGACAGGGTAAGAGTGAGGAAGTGGATGGAGGGGGGTGGGCATATTTGATGGAGGAGGAACTGTAAGGCTGTGTCAAAAAGCGTAAGGATGGAAGATCAAGACTTATTTAAGTCAGAATGAAAATTGCAGGTGAGTCACTGTTAGTAATGAAACAACAGGTAGTGAAAGGAGTCAAGAAGAAAAGAGTGCTCTTACGAAGTAACTGAGAACGTGCCTCTAAATTTTTGATGCAAATCATTGATTCTTGGGGGATCAGAATGCAAGAGTAAGTGATGTGACAAATGAGGGTATGATTTGAGAGAGGGAGAGAGGGTAAATGAGGAGGATGTCGATTTATGCACTGAAAAAGGAATAGTGATTGGGGTACTTGGCTTGAAAGAACAAAAATGCACTCAGTGGCATACATGGGTCAGTGGGGTTAAGAGCTAAACAGGTATCATTGGAATGACTAAGTGACAAACATGCAAAGGTAGGCTGTTGGATATGAATGAGATGACTGGGAAAACAGGTGGAGAAACCAATAAACATCTTGGTGGAAATGACTGTAAAAGAATATAATGGCTTTAGGTAAATGATAAACTTCATATACTTGGAAGAAGTGATGAATCCGAGTGAGCCTTAAGAATAAGTCAGCGTGCAGAGATACTTAGAGAGAATAAGTGAAATATAGCATAGGGTGGGAGCATATGAAGTGTGTTGAAAGTGGAAGGTGGGATGTCTACGTTTGATGAAGCGCAGTAACTGGTATGATAAAGAAGTTACTTCACTCGTGAAAGAGATAAAAGGGGGTTGGGTGTATGGATAGGGCATGAAGAGAAGGAGTGCAAGAGATCTGGAGGAGTACGAGACAGTGGTTTATGGTCAAGAGAAAAGTACAGAAACAGAAGATATTAGAGAAATTTTGAGTGAATATAAATCAACCTCAGAGGGAATAGGAAAATGTAGTGGAAGGAGATGAATAATGGTGAGGAAAGCAAGAGAAAAAATAGTGACTAGTGATGAGAGCGGATGGGGAAGAGGTAAAAGACAAAGAAAATGTATAAGATGTGTAGTATTTTGAAGGACTTTTGAAGGTGTTCGTTGACACAGTGGTGGATGTGATGCGTTTTGGAATCTCTTTTATGCAGAGTAAGAGAGTCATAGCAATTGGTATGATAAAACGAGATGAGGTGGTAAAAGCGTTGCATAAGATGAGCTGTGGCAAAGTTGCTAGCGTTGATGGACTACAGCTGAGGACTTAAACAATGCAAGTACAGTACTCTTATATAAATGCACAAGGGACAAAGTTGAATGTTCGAATTACAAAAGTATAAGTTTGTTGAGGATGCCTGGGAGAATGGAGTTAAAAGGATGGTGGCAGGCACAGAAAATATAAATTGAGAGGAGCAATGTGGCGGTTGAGGGTATAAATGAAGGGGAATGAGCTACCCGATGTTGTGAATAAGAATGATCTTGTGAAGATTTGTGCTGAAAACGGACTAGTGATTGGAATTACCTTGGTTAAAAGTGGGACATACATGATTATAAAGCTGTGAGTACAGAAGATGGTAAGGGGACATCATTGGCTTATGTTCGAATTACAAAAGTATAAGTTTGTTGAGGATACCTGGAAGAATGGAGTTAAAAGGAAGGTGGCAGGCACAGAAAATATAAATTGAGAGGAGCAATGTGGCGGTTGAGGGTATAAATAAAAGGGAATGCAAAGATGTATGGGCATTATCATCAGGAAGTTATGGATACTAGATAGAGCCTTGTCATGACAGAATTCAGGGACTAAACATTTTCTTTTTCTTTTAATAACTTCACACCACAAGCTACAGTTTACCCGAAACGCTAAAGTTCTTTCCCCTGCGATTCCTCTTCTCGAATGCACTGAGAGAATTTTTAGCTTCTTGTTCTTCTATGTATTGGAACACACCTCGGCAGACTTGTCCTTACTCCTCTTCACTGTCACTGACTTGATTTTTGTGTCCTTCTGTTGTGCCTGAGCTAATGAATGCACCGCTTCTGTGTTGTCATCATCCTCTTTCCTTTGTAGAACGATCAGGATGATGGAAAAAGGGAAGCTCGTCAATTATTAAAAGTAAAGCTTTTCCATCATTTTGAACCAGTATGGCGTTTTCTTCCTCTGTAATGGTGGTACCCTCTGCTGCACAAGCGTCCTCTTTGTTGGTGGAAATTCCAGCCACATAGGCTGGAGGGCCATCCATGTGTCATTGTTCCTTGTTCAACAGCCAACAGTTGGATTACAAACTGCTTCCTTCATGCAAATTGCATCAAAGCTTCCCCGTGTAGTATTGTCTGTTGGTGTGAAGGCGAATAATTAGAGATACCCTCTCTGGACGACAGCTGATTACACCTCACCAGATACCTTTGGATATCTGTTCATGTCTAGCAAACTTAGCTTTCACCAGGAACTCATACCTCAGCGGGTTATCTCGATGAACTCTCGCTAATTGGTCAATCATAAAGTCAGTAAATGAAAGACATAGTGTCTGCAGGTTATCTCCTTCCGTAATATTACACTCAAGCACCCTCCACTTCTTCTGGTTCCACACACCATCTCCGGCAAGCCAGTCCACGCACGTTCTGGTCAGCTTTGGTTGGAACGTGACTAATACACAGTTTCGCAACACTGTTTGACGTCTGTGTTGCTCCTGTTGTTCTTGATTGGTATTTTCCTTTATCATTATCATCATTATTCATGTTACTTCATGCTGATGCTGTGTGATATAATCTTGTCTTTAAAGAAGTTAAAAATGGAAATATGTAGTTTGTTATATTTGAACAAAAGATGATTCTGCACACACACACACACACACACACACACACACACACACACACACACATATATATATATATATATATATATATATATATATATATATATATATATATATATATGTGTGTGTGTTCGTCCAGCTTCGGCCTTCTTTCGCCATGTCCAACCTTCAGTACACTCCATTTACTCAGTATCATTTTCATCAATTACATATCAGATCATCCTAGGAGTCTGGATGAATCTACCCATAAGCTGATGCAATTCGCTTTACGATCATTCCTCCATAACCTTGATATCCTCCGCAATCATATTCTGGAATGAGTTCAGATCCTTCTAGGGAAATATTCAGATTGATCACCAAGAGTGGTAACACCAGGGTCGAGCCTCATAGCACGTCACTAGTGGCCTCAGTCCATTTCAAGAAGTCTCGTCTGACTTTGCTCCCGTACACTTTGGTAATTTTTCATCAGTCGAAGGAGTCTCTCCTTAGATCCTATTCAGAGACCTAGCTTTTTTTAGTCTCTTGTGTGCTGTAGTGTCAAAGGCTTTCTGGCAGACTGAACACACACAATCCAACCATCCTTCTCTTTGGCTTAAGCAGCCCTCTTTTGCACTGTACGTAGTTCCTCCTTTTCAAGTAGTAGTCATCCTTTTGCCTTTTGATTCTTATCTTCCCTAGTGTTATGGAAACTACATTCGTCAGAGGGATAATGTGTGTGTGTGTGTGTGTGTGTGTGTGTGTGTGTGTGTGTGTGTGTGTGTGTGTATGTGTGTGTGTCTGTGTCTGTGTGTGTGCGCGCGTGCGAAGAGGCCAGGAATGTCTTTGTGTTTGAATACGAGAAGAGTTTTATTACTGTGAGAGAGAAGGGAAAGTCTGTTTTTCTCAGATGGAAGAGGGCTATTTCTGTAAGGAGTGTCTTTCTTTCTTCAAGGAGAAAACACTGTGTTCTTTTTCTTAGGTTTATGGGGAAGGAATGAATTCATATGTGAGAGGACTGGAGTAACTATGTGACGAGAAGAAGAAAATTTCTATGAATGAGCTGCATGGCTAAAGAATATCAAATCAGGGAGGATACACGTTATCAGCCCCTTGTCCACAGTATTCAAGATTTTACGAGGAAAATTCATTAACGGCTCAAACTTTTGGAATGCATGTACCTCTCCGTATGCCACTGGTTCAAAAAGATCTTAACAAACCAAAAAAAGAAACACAGAAGGCAGTAAACGTCTCAAAATTTCGTGGTCAGTTATTCTGAAACAAGATATCTTAGTCTGTCGAGACATTTTTAGAAACTGGTGCCGGACATGAAACCAGCATTAAACCCTACTTTAAAAAAAGTTAGCAATGTTGGTATAAAGCAGTGGTGGCATCCTGCGTCCAGTGTCATGTGTTTATAACCTGCTAAACACGCGCCTCTGGGGTAATGGGCAAGTGGTTCACCTTATCTTTTCAAAGACCTGAAGTAAACTGACAGTGTTGTGTACTGTGGGGGCAGTGAAATGCTGTGACCATGATATTAGTGTTTCTGTGGTGCGCTATTTCTGCGCCCTCTTCTCCTGTCTTCCTCCCTCTCTTTCTCTTTCCCTTACTCTCTTTCCCCTACTCTCTCTCTCTCTCTCTCTCTCTCTCTCTCTCTCTCTCTCTCTCTCTCTCTCTCTCTCTCTCTCTCTCTCTCTCTCTCTCAGCGAAAAAATTCGGAAGCCCTTCAAGACGAAACTCGAGGGGATGGATCATGTAAACTACCATGAGAGGCTGAAATTACTAGAAATTTAGAGCTTAAAAAGAAAAAAAAAAAAAGAAAAAGGTACGTGGTAATCTACGCCTGATAATGATTCAAAGTGACAGAGGAAAAACATTATCTATAAGATACCAAAGAATATGGAAAACGATATTCACGGAAAATATACGAGGTCCTTGCAAGAAAGGTGAGAAAGCTATTCAAGTAAACTACATCTTATCAAGCTGCTACCCCTCAAAGGTCAAACAATGGAAGAAGACATCATCTTAACTATCATCACTTGTTTCAGACCGGACGAAATCAATATGGTGCACCACGTCAGACACGACTGATGGTGCACCAGTACTATATGGGGCACACAAGGGTTTCGCTTATTGATAATAGATCATGGTGTGATGTCCTTTCAATGTATCATTCACTAAGCAACACCCAGCACACGATCCTCTTATAAGACAGAGTTCATAGTACTGATGACCTTAGCAGCGAAGAACGCCAATATAAATGTAGTAAAAGGTTTGAACCTCAGACCGTTTTGCAAATTTCTGAAAGAGTTTAGCTGTTTATATTCGGACAAGGGTACGATAGCCTTCCAGGGAACGAACGCTCGCGTGTTTGGCGACCTGTCTGGAAGAAGTGTGAAAGTTTATGCAGGAGAGAAGATATGAATATCTTACATATCTTACATATCCTCGGTGGATACATAAATTTCACTTCATATTTCTGGTTACTACATAGTCAACTGACCTTAACAGAAAACTACAAGGGAAGAGAAACAGTAGAAGAGATGCTATCATTTGAACGAAAGCTATCATTGTATGTCTGAGATCTTGAGATTGGTTAACTGGTTCATTTTTCATTACTGAAGCAGTTAAGTAAAGTGGTATACGAAGACCTCGAAATCCAGAAATCCGTTTGGAGACGTTTCCAGGAATTCAAAAGGGAGTGAATTTCTCATTTGTGGTACGATACCTGATGCCGACGCTTTGGCTCTCAACTCCCCAGCATTTACAGGAGTGAATGGAGCAGAACCTTGAGCTTCAGTTAGTCAGTCTGCAAGAAACGGACACGTAAACCTCACCATTTTCAGGCATGTTAAAGGAACGTGGAAAATTACCCTGGTGCTTCATAACAACTGGACAGAATTGCATGATCTTAAAAAGGGAGTTCATAAGGTCTTTGAAGTTAAGAATTCATTTCCGTAACCCAACAGAAACATGATGAGACATACGTTTGTTATTCGTTTCATCTTTGGATCCCCTTGCCCAGGTGACCAAGCGTTTTCTATCATGTACTTCATCAAAGCAAGCTGAGAAGCGGCGGCAGTCTACAGTCGTGTCTGAGAATAAAAACCAAACCCTGTCCTTCAGACACGGAAAAAAATGTCAAAGAGAAACTCAGAACAAGAAATCGTGAAAAGCTATTGGTACTGTAGGATTATTTATACGTTAACTCAAAAACAGAGGAGCACTTCTTGGGCCGATGTACTAACATGGACACACTTATGCGGTGCAAAGGACGATGTGTTTTAAAACTTATCAGTGTGCTTAAGAAGCAAAACAATGGTACGGGTTTATATTAGTGGTGAATTTGTTAGATAATGGCGATAAGCCATGAAGATAGTTGTCCAAACACAGTTATGTAACGTATGAGATATCAAATGTGAAAAAAAGTTAGTATCCTATCTTTTCCATTGAGTATCATCATGAATGTGTTTGTATGTTAAGTACAGGTTTTGTATGATTAGGTCTTTGACTGATAGATATTTAACGTTAATGATCTACATCCATTGCGGCTCCGGAGACACTGAGTTTCTGTTGATTTGAGAGAGAAAAAAAAGAGAAAGCGGTTTTCTAGTGCTTTTGGCTGCCGACTTTTGGTCTAGACTCTAGAGGGTACTTGCCCAGGAGGTCTGCTTTATCACTAAGAATGAGGAAACTTCAACAATGAAGAAATCGAGAGACCTCCAATTTACTGTCGATATGTGGACGATAACTTCCAGGTCGAGGCATAGATGAGCTACAACAGAAATTCGTAAATACTTTCCCTTGTCTTTTCTAATCTCTTTCCATAATTCTCTGTGTACCTCAATTAAGGCCCAGCCTTAATGTGGACCTTTGTCCATGATTGGCGCCTTCAATATAAGAAAAAGAAAAGAAATACTGAGTGTGGGAAACTCGAGCGTTGCGCTGGGATCACGCACAATATTGTGATCCTTTCCAATATATATATATATATATATATATATATATATATATATATATATATATATATATATATATATATATATATATATATATATATATATATATACATATATATATATATATATATATATATATATATATATATATATATATATATATAAATATAAATATATATATATATATATATATATATATCTATATATATATATATATATATATATATATATATATATATATATATATATATATATATATATATATATATATATATATATATATATATATATATTCGCCATTTCCCGCGTTAGCGAGGTAGCGTTAAGAACAGAGGACTGAGCCTTAGAGGGAATATCCTCACTTGGACCACTTCTCCGTTCCTTCCCTTGGAAAATTGAAAACGAGAGGGGAAGATTTCCTGCATCCAGCTTCCTCCCACATTTAGTCGCCTTCTTCGACACGCGGGGAATACGTGGGAAGTATTTTTCTCTCCTATCCCCACGATGATACATATATATATATATATATATATATATATATATATATATATATATATATATATATATATATATATATATATATATATATATATATATATTATGGTTTCAGAAGTGGTAGAGGATGTGTGGATCAGGTGTTTGCTTTGAAGAATGTATGTGAGAAATACTTAGAAAAGCAAATGGATTTGTATGTAGCATTTATGGATCTGGAGAAGGCATATGATAGAGTTGATAGAGATGCTCTGTGGAAGGTATTAAGAATATATGGTGTGGGAGGCAAGTTGTGAGAAGCAGTGAAAAGTTTTTATCGAGGATGTAAGGCATGTGTACGTGTAGGAAGAGAGGAAAGTGATTGGTTCTCAGTGAATGTAGGTTTGCGGCAGGGGTGTGTGATGTCTCCATGGTTGTTTAATTTGTTTGTGGATGGGGTTGTTAGGGAGGTAAATGCAAGAGTTTTGGAAAGAGGGGCAAGTATGAAGTCTGTTGGGGATGAGAGAGCTTGGGAAGTGAGTCAGTTGTTGTTCGCTGATGATACAGCGCTGGTGGCGGATTCATGTGAGAAACTGCAGAAGCTGGTGACGGAGTTTGGTAAAGTGTGTGGAAGAAGAAAGTTAAGAGTAAATGTGAATAAGAGCAAGGTTATTAGGTACAGTAGGGTTGAGGGTCAAGTCAATTGGGAGGTGAGTTTGAATGGAGAAAAACTGGAGGAAGTGAAGTGTTTTAGATATCTGGGAGTGGATCTGTCAGCGGATGGAACCATGGAAGCGGAAGTGGATCATAGGGTGGGGGAGGGGGCGAAAATTTTGGGAGCCTTGAAAAATGTGTGGAAGTCGAGAATATTATCCCGGAAAGCAAAAATGGGTATGTTTGAAGGAATAGTGGTTCCAACAATGTTGTATGGTTGCGAGGCGTGGGCTATGGATAGAGTTGTGCGCAGGAGGATGGATGTGCTGGAAATGAGATGTTTGAGGACAATGTGTGGTGTGAGGTGGTTTGATCGAGTAAGTAACGTAAGGGTAAGAGAGATGTGTGGAAATAAAAAGAGCGTGGTTGAGAGAGCAGAAGAGGGTGTTTTGAAATGGTTTGGGCACATGGAGAGAATGAGTGAGGAAAGATTGACCAAGAGGATATATGTGTCGGAGGTGGAGGGAACGAGGAGAAGAGGGAGACCAAATTGGAGGTGGAAAGATGGAGTGAAAAGGATTTTGTGTGATCGGGGCCTGAACATGCAGGAGGGTGAAAGGAGGGCAAGAAATAGAGCGAATTGGAGTGATGTGGTATACAGGGGTTGACGTGCTGTCAGTGGATTGAATCAAGGCATGTGAAGCGTCCGGGGTAAACCATGGAAAGATGTGTAGGTATGTATATTTGCGTGTGTGGACGTGTGTATGTACATGTGTATGGGGGGGGGGGGGGGCCATTTCTTTCGTCTGTTTCCTTGCGCTACCTCGCAAACGCGGGAGACAGCGACAAAGTATAAAAAAAAAAAAAAAAAAAAAAAAAATATATATATATATATATTATCCCTGGGGATAGGGGAGAAAGAATACTTCCCAAGTATTCCCTGCGTGTCGTAGAAGGCGACTAAAAGGGGAGGGAGCGGGAGGCTGGAAATCCTTCTCTTCTCTTTTTTTTTCCAAAAGAAGAAACAGAGAAGGGGGCCAGGTGAGGATATTCCCTCAAAGGCCCAGTCCTCATCCTCTGTTCTTAACGCTACCACGCTAATGCGGGAAATGGCGATTAGTATATAAAAATATATATATATATATATATATATATATATATATATATATATATATATATATATATATATATATATATATATGTGTGTGTGTGTGTGTGTGTGTGTGTGCGTGTGTGTGTGTGTGTGTGTGTGTGTGTGTGTGTGTGTGTGGGTGTGTGTGTGCTAATATAAAGAATGTGGTTGAAAGAGCAGTAGAGGGTGTGATGAAATGGTTTGGACACATGGAGAGAATAAGTGAGGAAAGAATGATAGGGAGGATATATGTGTCAGAGGTAGAAGGAACAAGGAGAAGCGGGAGACCAAACTGAAGGTGGAAGGATGGCGGGAAAAAGAATTTGAGCGATCGGGACCTGAACATGCAGGAGGGTGAAAGGCGTGCAAGGAATAGAGTGAATTGAAACGATGTGGTATACAGGGGTCGACGTGCTGTCAATGGATTGAAGCAGGGCATGTGAAGCGTCTGGGGTAAACCATGGAAATGTGTGTGGGCCCTTGATGTGGAGAGGGGTGGGGGGGGGGGGGGGGTTACGGTGCATTACACATGACAGCTAGAGACTGAGTGTGAACGAATGTGGCCTTTGTTGTCTGTTCCTGTCGCTACCTCGCTGGAAGGGGGGAATACTATATCATGTGTGGCGGGGTGGCGACGGGAATGGGTGAAGGCAGCAAGTATGATTATGAACATGTGTATATGTCTGTGTATGTATATACATATATATATATATATATATATATATATATATATATATATATATGTATATATGTATATATATATATATATATATATATATATATATATATATATATATATATATATATATATATATATATATATATATATATATATAAAAGTTTCAGTTTTCTAAATTGTTTCTTACATTTTTCATATGTATATATGTATGTGTGTGTGTGTGTATATGTGCGTGTGTATGTGTATGTGTGTGTATGTGTATATGTATATATATATATGTATATTATCCCTGGGGATAGGGGTGAAAGAATACTTCCCACGTATTCCTCGCGTGTCGTAGAAAGCGACTAGAGGGGACGGGAGCGGGGGGCCAGAAATCCTCCCCTCCTTGTATTAACTTTCTAAAATGGGAAACAGAAGAAGGAGTCACGCGGGGAGTGCTCATCCTCCTCGAAGGCTCAGAGTGGGGTGCCTAAATGTGTGTGGATGTAACCAAGATGTGAAAAAAGGAGAGATAGGTAGTATGTTTGAGGAAAGGAACCTGGATGTTTTGGCTCTGAGTGAAACGAAGCTCAAGGGTAAAGGGGAAGAGTGGTTTGGGAATGTCTGGGGAGTAAAGTCAGGGGTTAGTGAGAGGACAAGAGCAAGGGAAGGAGTAGCAATACTCCTGAAACAGGAGTTGTGGGAGTATGTGATAGAGTGTAAGAAAGTAAATTCTCGATTAATATGGGTAAAACTGAAAGTTGATGGAGAGAGGTGGGTGATTATTGGTGCATATGCACCTGGGCATGAGAAGAAAGATCAAGAGAGGCAAATGTTTTGGGAGCAGCTGAATGAGTGTGTTAGTGGTTTTGATGCACGAGACCGGGTTATAGTGATGGGTGATTTGAATGCAAAGGTGAGTAATGTGGCAGTTGAGGGAATAATTGGTATACATGGGGTGTTCAGTGTTGTAAATGGAAATGGTGAAGAGCTTGTAGATTTATGTGCTGAAAAAGGACTGATGATTGGGAATACCTGGTTTAAAAAGCGAGATATACATAAGTATACTTATGTAAGTAGGAGAGATGGCCAGAGAGCGTTATTGGATTACGTGTTAATTGACAGGCGTGCGAAAGAGAGACTTTTGGATGTTAATGTGCTGAGAGGGGCAACTGGAGGGATGTCTGATCATTATCTTGTGGAGGCTAAGGTGAAGATTTGTATGGGTTTTCAGAAAAGAAGAGTGAATGTTGGGGTGAAGAGGGCGGTGAGAGTAAGTGAGCTTGAGAAGGAGACCTGTGTGAGGAAGTACCAGGAGAGACTGAGTACAGAATGGAAAAAGGTGAGAACAATGGAAGTAAGGGGAGTGGGGGAGGAATGGGATGTATTTAGGGAATCATTGATGGATTGCGCAAAAGATGCTTGTGGCATGAGAAGAGTGGGAGGTGGGTTGATTAGAAAGGGTAGTGAGTGGTGGGATGAAGAAGTAAGAGTATTAGTGAAAGAGAAGAGAGAGGCATTTGGACGATTTTTGCAGGGAAAAAATGCAATTGAGTGGGAGATGTATAAAAGAATGAGACAGGAGGTCAAGAGAAAGGTGCAAGAGGTGAAAAAAAGGACAAATGAGAGTTGGGGTGAGAGAGTATCATTAAATTTTAGGGAGAATAAAAAGATGTTCTGGAAGGAGGTAAATAAAGTGCGTAAGACAAGGGAGCAAATGGGAACTTCAGTGAAGGGCGCAAATGGGGAGGTGATAACAAGTAGTGGTGATGTGAGAAGGAGATGGAGTGAGTATTTTGAAGGTTTGTTGAATGTGTTTGATGATAGAGTGGCAGATATAGGGTGCTTTGGTCGAGGTGGTGTGCAAAGTGAGAGGGTTAGGGAAAATGATTTGGTAAACAGAGAAGAGGTAGTGAAAGCTTTGCGGAAGATGAAAGCAGGCAAGGCAGCAGGTTTGGATGGTATTGCAGTGGAATTTATTAAAAAAGGGGGTGACTGTATTGTTGACTGGTTGGTAAGGTTATTTAATGTATGTATGACTCATGGTGAGGTGCCTGAGGATTGGCGAAATGCGTGCATAGTGCCATTGTACAAAGGCAAAGGGGATAAGAGTGAGTGCTCAAATTACAGAGGTATAAGTTTGTTGAGTATTCCTGGTAAATTATATGGGAGGGTATTGATTGAGAGGGTGAAGGCATGTACAGAGCATCAGATTGGGGAAGAGCAGTGTGGTTTCAGAAGTGGTAGAGGATGTGTGGATCAGGTGTTTGCTTTGAAGAATGTATGTGAGAAATACTTAGAAAAGCAAATGGATTTGTATGTAGCATTTATGGATCTGGAGAAGGCATATGATAGAGTTGATAGAGATGCTCTGTGGAAGGTATTAAGAATATATGGTGTGGGAGGAAAGTTGTTAGAAGCAGTGAAAAGTTTTTATCGAGGATGTAAGGCATGTGTACGTGTAGGAAGAGAGGAAAGTGATTGGTTCTCAGTGAATGTAGGTTTGCGGCAGGGGTGTGTGATGTCTCCATGGTTGTTTAATTTGTTTATGGATGGGGTTGTTAGGGAGGTAAATGCAAGAGTTTTGGAAAGAGGGGCAAGTATGAAGTATGTTGGGGATGAGAGAGCTTGGGAAGTGAGTCAGTTGTTGTTCGCTGATGATACAGCGCTGGTGGCTGATTCATGTGAGAAACTGCAGAAGCTGGTGACTGAGTTTGGTAAAGTGTGTGGTAGAAGAAAGTTAAGAGTAAATGTGAATAAGAGCAAGGTTATTAGGTACAGTAGGGTTGAGGGTCAAGTCAATTGGGAGGTGAGTTTGAATGGAGAAAAACTGGAGGAAGTGAAGTGTTTTAGATATCTGGGAGTGGATCTGGCAGCGGATGGAACCATGGAAGCGGAAGTGGATCATAGGGTGGGGGAGGGGGCGAAAATTCTGGGGGCCTTGAAGAATGTGTGGAAGTCGAGAACATTATCTCGGAAAGCAAAAATGGGTATGTTTGAAGGAATAGTGGTTCCAACAATGTTGTATGGTTGCGAGGGGTGGGCTATGGATAGAGTTGTGCGCAGGAGGATGGATGTGCTGGAAACGAGATGTTTGAGGACAATGTGTGGTGTGAGGTGGTTTGATCGAGTGAGTAACGTAAGGGTAAGAGAGATGTGTGGAAATAAAAAGAGCGTGGTTGAGAGAGCAGAAGAGGGTGTTTTGAAGTGGTTTGGGCACATGGAGAGAATGAGTGAGGAAAGATTGACCAAGAGGATATATGTGTCGGAGGTGGAGGGAACGAGGAGAAGAGGGAGACCAAATTGGAGGTGGAAAGATGGAGTGAAAAAGACTTTGTGTGATCGGGGCCTGAACATGCAGGAGGGTGAAAGGAGGGCAAGGAATAGAGTGAATTGGAGCGATGTGGTATACCGGGGTTGACTTGCTGTCATTGGATTGAATCAAGGCATGTGAAGCGTCTGGGGTAAACCATGGAAAGCTGTGTAGGTATGTATATTTGCGTGTGTGGACGTATGTATATACATGTGTATGGGGGGGTTGGGCCATTTCTTTCGTCTGTTTCCTTGCGCTACCTCGCAAACGCGGGAGACAGCGACAAAGTATAATAAAAAATAAAAAAAAAATATATATATATATATATATATATATATATATATATATTATATATACATATATATATATATATATATATATATATATATATATATATATATATATATATATATATATATATATATATATACATATATATATATATACATTATACTTTGCCGCTGTCTCCCGCGTTAGCGAGATAGCGCAAGGAAACAGACGAAAGATACATACATACACACATACATACATACATACATACACGTCCACACATGCACATATACATACCTATACACTTCAATGTATACATATACATACGTACACAGACATATACATATATAGACATTCATATAATTCATACTTGCTGCCTTTATTTATTCCCATCGCCACCCCGCCACACAGGAAATGACAACCCTCCCTCCCACCGCACGCGCGCGAAGTAGTGCTAAGAAATGACAACAAAGGCCATTTTCCTTCACACTCAGTCTCTAGCTGTCATGTGTAATGCGCCAAAACCACAGCTCCCTTTCCACATCCACGCCCCACAAAACTTTCCATGGTTTACCCCAGACGCTTCACATGCCCCGGTTCAATCCATTGACAGCACGTAGACCCCGTTATACCACATCGTTCCAATTCACTCTAGTCCTTGCATGACTTTCACTCTCCTGTATGTTCAGTCCCCGATCGCTCAAAATCTTTTTCACTCCATCTTTCCACCTCCAGTTTGGTCTCCCACTTCTCGTTCCCTCCACCTCCGACACATATATCCTCTTTGTCAATCTTTCCTCACTCATTCTCTCCATGTGACCAGACCATTTCAAAACACCATCTTCTGCCCTCTCAACCACTCTTTTTATTACCACACACCTCTCTTACCCTTTCATTACATACTCGATCAAACCACCTCACACCACATATTGTTCTCAAACATCTCATTTCCAACACATCCATCCTCCTGCGCACAGCCCTATCTAAAGCCTACACCTCGCAACCATATAACATTGTTCAAAACACTATTTCTTCAAACATAAACATTTTTGCTTTCCAGGATAATGTTCTCGCCTTCCACACATTTTTCAAGGCTCCCAGAACCTTCGCCCCCTCCCCCACCCTGTGACTCACTTCAGATTCCAATGTTCCGTACATTGTCGCTGTCTCCCGTGTTAGCGAGGTAGCGCAAGGAAACAGATGAAAGAATGGCCAAACCCACCCACATACACATGTATATACATACATGCCCATACACGCACATATAAATGCCGATACATTTCAATGTATACATACATATACATACATAGACAAATACATATATACATATGTTAATAGTGATACCTGCTGCCCTCAGCCATTCCCGTCGCCACCCAGCCACACAGGAAATGGCATCCCCCTCCCCCTCCATCCGCACTCGCACCACGTACCGCTAGGAATAGGGAATTGGGATAGGGGAGAAATAATACTTCCAACGCATTCCCCGAGTGTCGTAGAAGGCGTCTAGAGGGGACGGGAGCGAGGGCTAGAAACCCTCCTCCCTTGTATCTTAACTTTCTAAAAAGGGGTACAGAATGGAAAAGGGTGAGGAGAAAGGACGTAAGGGGAGTGGGGGAGGAATCGGATGTATTTAGGGAAGCAGTAATGGCTTGCGCAAAAGATGCCTGTGGCATGAGAAGCGTGAGAGGTGGGCAGATTAGAAAGGGTAGTGAGTGGTGGGATGAATAAGTGAGATTTTAAATGAAAGAGAAAAGAAAGGCATTTGGAAGAGTTTTGCAGGGAAATATTGTAAATGAGTGGGAGATGTATAAAAGAAATAGGCAGGAGGTCAAGAGAAAGGTGCAAGAGGTGAAAAAGAGTGCAAATGAGAGTTGGGGTGAGAGAGTATCATTAAATTTTAGGGAGAATGAAAAGATGTTTTGGAAGGAGGTAAATAAAGTGCGTAAGACAAGGGAACAAATGGGAACATCAGTGAAGGGGGCTAATGGGGAAGGTGATAACAAGTAGTGGTGATGTAAGAAGATGGAGCGAGTATTCTGAAGGTTTGTTGAATGTTTGATGATAGAGTGGCAGATATAGGGTGTTTTGGTCGATGTGGTGTGGAAAGTGAGGGGGTTAGGGAGAATGATTTTGTGAGCAGAGAAGAGGTAGTAAAAGCTTTGCGGAAGATGAAAACCGACAAGGCAGCGGCTGTGGATGATATTGCAGTGGAATCTATTGAAATAGGGGGTGACTGTGTTGTTGACTGGTTCGTAAGGTTGTTTAATGTATGTATGTATGTATGTATGTATGAGGATTGGCGGAATGCATGCATGGTGCCATTGTACAAAGGCAAAGGGGATAAAGGTGAGTGCTCAAGTTACAGAGGTATAAGTCTGTTGAGTATTCCTGGGAAATTGTATAGGAGGGTATTTACTGAGAGGGTGAAGGCATGTGCAGAGCATCAGATTGGGAAAGAGCAGTGTGGTTTCAGAAGTGGTAGAGGGTGTGTGGATCAGGTGTTGGCTTTGAAGAATGTAAGTGAAAAATACACAGGAAAGCAAATGGATTTGTATGTAGCATTTATAGATCTGGAGAAGGCATATGATAGAGTTGATAGAGATGCTCTGTGGAAGGTATTAAGAATATATGGTGTGGGAGGCAAGTTGGTAGACGCGATGAAAAGCTTCTCGAGGATGTAAGGCATGTGTACGAGTAGGAAGAGAGGAAAGTGATTGGTTCTCAGTGAATGTAGGTTTGCAGCAGGGGTGTGTGATGTCTCCATTGTTGTTTAATTTGTTTATGGATGGGGTTATTAGGGAGGAGAATGCAAGAGTTTCGGAAGGAAGGGCAAGTAAGCAGTCTGTTGTGAATGAGAGAGCTTGGGAAGTGAGTCAGTTGTTGTTCGCTGATGATACAACGCTGGTGGCTGATTCGGGTGAGAAATTGCAGAGGCTAGTGACTGGGTTTGGTAAAGTGTGTGGAAGAAGAAAGTTAAGAGTAAATGTGAATAAGAGCAAGGTTATTAGGTACAGTAGGGTTGAGGGTCAAGTCAATTGGGAGGTGAGTTTGAATGGAGAAAAACTGGAGGAAGTGAAGTGTTTTAGATATCTGGGAGTGGATCTGGCAGCGGATGGAACCATGGAAGCGGAAGTGGATCATAGGGTGGGGGAGGGGACGAAAATTCTGGGGGCCTTGAAGAATGTGTGGAAGTCGAGAACATTATCTCGGAAAGCAAAAATGGGTATGTTTGAAGGAATAGTGGTTCCAACAATGTTGTATGGTTGCGAGGCGTGGGCTATGGATAGAATTGTGCAAAGGAAGATGGATGTGCTGGAAACGAGATGTTTGAGGACAATGTGTGGTGTGAGGTGGTTTGATCGAGTGAGTAACGTAAGGGTAAGAGAGATGTGTGGAAATAAAAAGAGCGTGGTTGAGAGAGCAGAAGAGGGTGTTTTGAAGTGGTTTGGGCACATGGAGAGAATGAGTGAGGAAAGATTGACCAAGAGGATATATGTGTCGGAGGTGGAGGGAACGAGGAGAAGAGGGAGACCAAATTGGAGGTGGAAAGATGGAGTGAAAAAGATTTTGTGTGATCGGGGCCTGAACATGCAGGAGGGTGAAAGGAGGGCAAGGAATAGAGTGAATTGGAGCGATGTGGTATACCGGGGTTGATGTGCTGTCAGTGGATTGAATCAAGGCATGTGAAGCGTCTGGGGTAAACCATGGAAAGCTGTGTAGGTGTGTATATTTGCGTGTGTGGACGTATGTATATACATGTGTATGGGGGGGGGGTTGGGCCATTTCTTTCGTCTGTTTCCTTGCGCTACCTCGCAAACGCGGGAGACAACGACAAAGTATAATAAATATAAATAAAAAAAGAAAAAAAAAAAATATATATATATATATATATATATATATATATATATATATATATATATATATATATATATATATATATATATATATATATATATATATGTATATATATATATATATATATATATATATATATATATATATATATATGTATATATATATATATAATGTACACACGACACCCTTGTCCACTCGCCCTTCGGAATCACCAACAACACCCTTGTCCATCCTCTTCTACCCACACATAAGATGCCACAGTTTCACGTGTCACACCTTTGATACCTAAAGCCTCCCCTCCTCCTCCCCCTCACATTCTCCATAGCTGCCACAGTTCCACTTGTGGCATCACGACGCCCTCGAGTTTCCTCCCTTATTGTAAACTCACCAATATCATACACGAAGCTGTCGGTCCAGGGTTGTGCTGTTTCCAAAGGAAAGGAAGGTTCTCTGATCGCTTCACACATCTTAGAAATGCTTATTGTTATAATTTCCTTTCTACCTTTTATTTGTGTCCGTTCGTTCATCAGATTTAGGTGTCGAGGAAGGTTTACATGTGTGTCCTCTGACGAACACATGCCCTTCATCCTAGTTTCAGTGACTGACCAGAATTCTCACTTCCAGTGCTTGAGAGTAGCACAGAAAATATATGAATTGTGTAACTTCTTTGGTAAAAAATAAAAGGAAAGAAAAAGTTATACCGATTCCAGGATTTTTCATCTAAATCAAAATTTTAATTAAGCAAAGGTTTTTGTCTCAGTTTGAAAAAGAAGTATAAAGACAAAGTGACAAAGAAATAGAAGGAAAAGAGTTCAAACACTGAGGTGACTACAAATGAGAACACTGTGACTGTTGAGAATCCCGCGAAGGTAAATATTCCCACAGCATAAGTGAATTAACCTGAGTTAGCGATGCCTCTAAGAGAGGTAGACGAAGTGAGCTTTCCCTGGTTTTGCTATGGCTTACAACTTAAATCTTAATATCCGCTTTCGTTCACAAGTGTGTGCCGAGATAGAGGAAGCCGTGCGTGATGAGATGAAATATTTGCATTATGTTTCATCCAATCATTGGATGATATCAACCCAACTGGAAGTTACTATCTGTTTCTGATGCACTAGAACGTGTCTAAGCTTCCGTGAAATCCTGCATCGACTGTTGAAAGTCCTCTCACAAATTCATGTATGGCTACGGATACTTGTAGAAATTGATATACATGATTTTCTCAGCCAAACGAAAGTGTTCTTCTGAGTGTTGCCTTGTATGCTACACGAAACTATCTAATTCATTAGAAACGAATTATGCTGGAGGTCACAAACGAAATGAATTTACATACAAGAACAGAACACTAATTCACTGGAAGCAGCTTATATGTTTTATTTTGAGTTCATGAATATAATGAATATGCTTCAATTTACGCCCAAACCCACGTGCAGATTAAAGTCATTTTAACTTTATATACATTGAAAAGAATTCACTTTTTCTTTAATGATTAGATCACGCATTCAATGTTCAGATGTTCCTTCACTTACGAAGTGCTAACATTCAAGAGCATTTCGCAATATATGCTGCGTCCTCAGGCAAGCAATGTTCTTCCCTATCCAAGCTTTATCTTTGGCCAACCCTTTCACAGTTTCTCACAGTTACCTTAGATACCCACACAAGTGTTCTACTGCGTTGGTGACATTCCTCAATTTTTCCTTGATTATCACTTACATCCTCCCCACCACGCTAGTATATACTACCGAGTGTTAGTTATTCCTTTACATTCTCTTTCGGTTACATATCTTCAAAGTCCTCTAAAAATAAATCATTCCTTTTTTGTGTATCTTTATGAATGACATTCTGACAGTCACTCAACTTGTCTAGGATATTTCTCTTTTTCTAAGCACGTCTCTTCACAATCGTCTTTAGCTATTGTAAAAACGGATAAGCTAATTTCCGTTCGTTCTGATGGTAAAGCCAGAGAGACTGAGGGTGATGAAGAGTCGAGTTAACGGATGTAGTCTTCCTGCGATGATTTCCATTCATCTATGCTGCTGAGAGTGACAGGTGTGTGAGTGACCTCTGGTAAGTGAGGGAATGCTCACAACGCCGATAGGTTAACTTAGGAAATACGATAGAATAGGATGAGTGAGCGTAATGTGTGTGGTGTACAGTCATGATTTTGTAACCTTACTGTATTTGATTTTCACTTAATTACTACAATTAATATATTCATTATTTCAAGTTTGAATGAAAATGATTATGAAATTTCAGATATACTGTAACACCTGACAGTACACACATATCAATTTTGGTGACGCTGTATACGACGTCAAACATCATCCTTTAATACACTGTTTAATATCTTACCGTATCCTAAGTCGGATACAGCTGCAGAACCAAGTGTTGCTTCACGCTAAAGGGTTTCACGTGTCTGGCTGTAATTTTTGCAAATGACTTAATGGCTAGAGCTGTAAAAAAAGAAAAAGCTGTTTGGAATAGTAAATGAGCCATGGCTAACTCACTTTGGTAAGGTGTTGAATAATTCGATGAGTAATCTGAGAAGGTAAGAGGTTATGATTAAGGCAGTTGTTTCGAAGAACAGCAGCAGCAGCATTATTACTTCATCTAGTTGGGTAAATAGCATCGCTAAAGATATCCCTCAGTATCATGTTCAGTATTCTTCATCGTCCTCGATAACATACTGGGAGATTGTGACAAATGATTTACATTTATCAGTAAATAAAAAGAAGGAGCTAAGCTTAAGGAAACTCACTTGGATCAGAAGCCCCAGGCTTCTGCTAGTTTGAGAGAGGAAAGATATATATATATATATATATATATATATATATATATATATATATATATATATATATATATATATATATATATATATATATATATATATATATATACTTATATTTATTTATTTTGCTTTGTCGCTGTCTCCCGCGTTTGCGAGGGAGCGCAAGGAAACAGACGAAAGGAATGGCCCAACCCACGTCCATACACATGTATATACATACACGTCCACACACGCAAATATACATACCTATACATCTCAATGTACACATATATATACACACACAGACACATACATATATATACCCCCCTCATGTATGCGAGGTAGCGCTAGGAAAAGACAACAAAGGCTCCATTCGTTCACACTCAGTCTCTAGCTGTCATGTAATAATGCACCGAAACCATAGCTCCCTTTCCACATCCAGGCCCCACACAACTGTCCATGGTTTACCCCAGACGCTTCACATGCCCTGATTCAATCCACTGACAGCACGTCAACCCCGGTATACCACATCGATCCAATTCACTATATTCCTTGCCCGCCTTTCACCCTCCTGCATGTTCAGGCCCCGATCACTCAAAATCTTTTTCACTCCATCTTTCCACCTCCAATTTGGTCTCCCACTTCTCCTCGTTCCCTCCACCTCCGACACATATATCATCTTGGTCAATCTTTCCTCACTCATTCTCTCCATTTGCCCAAACCATTTCAAAACACCCTCTTCTGCTCTCTCAACCACGCTCTTTTTATTTCCACACATCTCTCTTGCCCTTACATTACTTACTCGATCAAACCACCTCACACCACACACTGTCCTCAAACATCTCATTTCCAGCACATCCACCCTTCTGCGCACAACTCTATCCATAGCCCACGCCTCGCAACCATACAACATTGTTGGAACCACTATTCCTTCAAACATAGCCATTTTTGCTTTCCGAGACAATGTTCTCGACTTCCACACATTCTTCAAGGCTCCCAGGATTTTCGCCCCCTCCCCCACCCTATGATTCACTTCCGCTTCCATGGTTCCATCCGCTGCCAGATCCACTCCCAGATATCTAAAACACTTTACTTCTTCCAGTTTTTTCCATTCAAACTTACCTCCCAATTGACTTGACCCTCAACCCTACTGTATCTAATAACCTTGCTCTTATTCACATTTACTCTCAGCCTTCTTCTTTCACACACTTTACCAAACTCAGTCACCAGCTTCTGCAGTTTCTCACATGAATCAGCCACCAGCGCTGTATCATCAGCGAACAACAACTGACTCACTTCCCAAGCTCTCTCATCCACAACAGACTTCATACTTGCCCCTCTTTCCAAAACTCTTCCATTCTCCTCCCTAACAACCCCATCCATAAACAAATTAAACAACCATGGAGACATCACACACCCCTGCCGCAAACATACATTCACTGAGAACCAATCACTTTCCTCTCTTCCTACACGTACTCATGCCTTACAACCTCGATAAAAACTTTTCACTGCTTCTAACAACCTGCCTCCCACACCATATATTCTTAATATCTTCCACAGAGCATCTCTATCAACTCTATCATATGCCTTCTCCAGATCCATAAATGCTACATACAAATCCATTTGCTTTTCTAAGTATTTCTCATATACATTCTTCAAAGCAAACACCTGATCCAAACATCCTCTACCACTTCTGAAACCACACTGCTCTTCCCCAATCTGATGCTCTGTACATGCCTTCACCCTCTTAATCAATACCCTCCCATATAATTTACCAGGAATACTCAACAAACTTATACCTCTGTAATTTGAGCACTCACTCTTATCCCCTTTGCCTTTGTACGATGGCACTATGCACGCATTCCGCCAATCCGCAGGCACCTCACCATGAGTGATACATACATTAAATAACCTTACCAACCAGTCAGCAATACAGTCACCCCCTTTTTTAATAGATTCCACTGCAATACCATCCAAACCTGCTGCCTTGCCGGCTTTCATCTTCCGCAAAGCTTTTACTACCTCTTCTCTGTTTACCAAATCATTTTCCCTAACCCTCTCACTTTGCACACCACCTCGACCAAAACACCCAATATCTGCCACTCTATCATCAAACACATTCAACAAACCTTCAAAATACTCACTCCATCTCCTGCAAGAGGTGAAAAAGAGGGCAAGTGAGAGTTGGGGTGAGAGAGTATCATTAAATTTTAGGGAGAATAAAAAGATGTTCTGGAAGGAGGTAAATAAAGTGCGTAAGACAAGGGGGCAAATGGGAACTTCAGTGAAGGGCGCTAATGGGGAGGTGATAACAAGTAGTGGTGATATATATATATATATATATATATATATATATATATATATATATATATATATATATATATATATATATATATATATATGGTAGGGGTATACCTGGGGTGGGGAAGAAGGAATTCTACTTCCGTATTTCCTGTGTGTCGTAGAGGGAGACTAAAGGGGGCAAGAGTAGGGGGCTGTAGCCCCCCCTACTTGTATTTCAGTCTCTAAAAGAGGGAACAGACAGAAGAGGGAGCCAAGCAGGGAAAGCTCATCCTTCTCGTAGGCAAGCTGGGGTGTCAATATGTGTGTGTATGTAGCCAAGATCAGGAGAATGGAGAGATAGGTAGTATGCTTAAGGAAAGAAACCTGGAAGTTCTGGCTCTGTGTGAAACAAAGTTCAAGGGTAAGGAGGAAGAATGGTTTGGAAATGTCTCGGGAGTAAAGTCAACGGTTGGTGAGAGGACAGGAAGTACTACTCCTGAGGCAGGAGTTGTGGGAGTGCGTGAAAGAGCGTAAGGAAGCAAATTCTTGGCATGACGATAAAGATGAAAGTAGATGACGAGAGATGCGTGATTATTCGTGTTTATGCACATGGCCATGAAAAGAAAGATCATGAGATGTACGTGTTTTTGGACAAGCTGAGTGTGTCAGTAGTTTTATTGTACGAAACCGGGTGTTAGTGATGGGTGATTTGAATATCAAGGTGAGTAATGTGGCGGTTGAAGTATAACTGGGGGCAGGGGTATTCGGTATAACGATTAGAAATAGTGAATAGCTTGTGGGCTTATGTGCTGAAAAAAAGTTGATGATTAGGAATACCTAGTGTAAAAAGACAAGCATATACAAGTATACGTATGTGAATTGGAGAGATGGTCAGTGAGCATTATTGGAATACATATTAATTGATAGGTGAGTAAATGCGAGGCTTTTCGATGTAACTATGCTGAGAGGGGCAGCTGGTGGGATGTCTGATCACTATATTGTGGAGATGACGATGGCTATTTGTAGAAGTTTTCAAAAAAAAGAGGACACAATGCGTGTCAGACGAGAGTGGTGACATTAAGTGGGACTGGAAAAGGGACCTGAGAGGAGAAATACAAGGAGAGATTGAGCGAAGAATAGCAAAAGGTGAGATTACATGAAGCACGGGGAGCGGTTGAGGGATGGAAAATATATAGGGAAGCATTGTTGGCATGTTCAAGATATGCATGTGGCATACGTAAGGAGGGAGTTTGGCTGATTAGAAAGGATAAAGAGTGGTGGATGAAGAAGTAAGGTTGTTAGTGAAAGAGAAAAGAGAGGCGTTTGGGCGGTATTTACAGGGAAGGAGTGCAAATGATTGGTGGGATGTATAACAAAGCAGCTGGAGGTCAAGAGGAAGGTGCAGGGAGAATAAGATGCTTTGGAAGCGGGCTGATAATTTGCGAAAAATATGGGAACAAATAGGAACATCGGTAAAGGAGGCAAAAGCGTAAGTGATCACAGATTATGTAATGGTGAAGCGAGGACAAGGCGAAGTGAGTGTTCTGAAGGACTGCTAAATGTGTCTGATGATAGGATGACAGATATAAGGTGTTTGGACCAGGCTGGTATGGCAAGTGAGAGCAATGGAGAGTGGTTTGGTGAAGAGGTGGTAAAAGCATTACGTCAGATAAAGTGTGGCAAGTCGGCTGGAGTGGATGGTATTGCAGTTACATTTATCAAGAGAATGATCGTGCTATTGATTGGTTGGTAAGCAGTTTCACTGAATTTATATATCATAGAGAGATGCCTATGGATTGGCGGAAATGGATGTATAGTGCCACTGTACAAAGGCAAGTGGGATAAAAGTGAGTATTCAAATTACAGAAGCGTAAGTTTATTGAGTATACTTGGTAAGTTTTATGGGAGGGTATTGACTGAGAGGGTGAGGAGGAGCAGTGTGGTTTCAGAAGTGGTAGAGGATGTGTGGATCAAGTGCTTGCTTTAATGAATACGTGCTAGAAAAACAGAGAAATAGATGGATTTGAATGTGGTTTTTATGGATTTGGAGTTAGCATATGGTAGAGTTGATAGAGTTGATAGAGAAGCCTATATATATATATATATATATATATATATATATATATATATATATATATATATATATGTGTGTGTGTGTGTGTGTGTGTGTGTGTGTGTGTGTGTGTGTGTGTGTGAAGCAGGAGAGATTTCTTGAGTTTGATTTCTTTTATGATTTCTCACTCTGTGTAAAATCCCTCTCCAGAAACACTTAGTATGATACAAGTCTATGTCCCCTAAGGCCAACTCCTATGCCGCTGGACGTTGCATTACGTTACCTCCCTCCGGCTCAACGGATCCTCAAGTCCGCCTGCTGTGTCCCCGCCATAATGACCGCTATTCCAGCCTTATCTAAGAAACCGTCATGGTTGTCGGTCACTTCTGCATGATAATGGGTAGCTTCCAAGGCTTTCCTCACTTGCTCTCTGAATCCTTTATGTACTATTTCAGTCCCATGCCCTCCTGGTAGGTGTCTGTTCTTGTCTTTGTGAGCAAAAAGTAGCATTTGATGTCCTATGACGATGTGTATTAGTTTTATGTCCACTAATCCTTTTGGCCATAACAGTCCCTGTTTCTCCAAACTATATGGCCAGACATCTAGTCCATGGTCTACCGTATACCACACTATACTTGTCCGGTTTCCTGTTTTCAATACACCTGTCTTCATCCCTGACGAAGGCCAAGCCTTTATTCCTGTCTTGTGTAAGTATCTGTTCATATGTGAGGCCTTGCTTGACTTAGGGGCTGTGAAACACCTTTTGTTTTCCACATTAATAATCTCAACACTTCCTCTGTGCCTCTCCATTATTCTAGTAGCTTCTTTATGAATCTGATTGATAGATCCTTCAGGGTAACATAGATTCTTGTGCGCTTTGATCATATACCATTTCTATTCCTCCATGTACTCGTTACTTCATATTCTAATTGCCCTCTAAGAGAAGCCGGTTACTACTCCAGATTTAGGCCTTTCGTTATCGGTCAAACGTGATGAATAAAATCATACCTGTTGTTCGGTTTATGGTACAATAAGACCTTCATATTACCGTATTCAGAAAAGGAGATTTTTCTTTCGTCTCCGCTTCATTTGCCATATATATATATATATATAGGGGAGAAAGAATACTTCCTATGTATTCCCTCCGTGTCTTAGAAGGCGACTAAAAGGGGAGGGAGCGAGTGGCTGGAAATCCTCCCCTGTCGTTCTCTCTTTCTTTTATTTTCCAAAAGAAGGAACAGAGAGGGGGGGCCAGGTGAGGATGTTCCCTCAAAGGCCCAGTCCTCTGTTCTTAACGCTACCTCGCTAACGCGGGAAATGGCGAATAGTATGAAAGAAAAGAAAGAATATATATATATATATATATATATATATATATATATATATATATATATCAATAAGCAGATAAATCGAACACCCAGAATGTGATCCGCTGAAAACACAACTCCATCTGAAAGATCATAAAAGCAATTTTGGCTACACTGCCTCGAGCAAGACCTCGAAAGATGAGAGAATAAATCCTCTCAAAAGTTCGAACTTTTCAATCTCTAGTTCGCTGAGGGAAGTTCCTGGCCATAAATCCGTACTTTGGTTGGTTGATGGATTTCGCCTCTGAGGGTCAAGCTGATGTAGATATATATACATGAAGTGTCTGCTGTAGTTAATGATTCATCATTTTGCGTGATCCCTAAGATAAAAACTACCTTTTTCATGACGGGCTGTTCACAAAAATGCATGAAAATGAAAATTCTGGAATAGACTCCAGTGAAGTTTAAATGATACAACGCCACACCACAGAGAGGATCCCCACACCACAGGGAGGATCCCCACACCACAGAGAGGATCCCCACACCACAAGGAGGATCCCCACACCACAGAGAGGATCCCCACACCACAGAGAGGATCCCCACACCACAGAGAGGATCCCCACACCACAGAGAGGATCCCCACACCACAAGGAGGATCCCCACACCACAGGGAGGATCCCCACACCACAGAGAGGATCCCCACACCACAAGGAGGATCCCCACACCACAGGGAGGATCCCCACACCACAGGGAGGATCCCCACACCACAGAGAGGATCCCCACACCACAGAGAGGATCCCCACACCACAGGGAGGATCCCCACACCACAGGGAGGATCCCCACACCACAGGGAGGATCCCCACACCACAGGGAGGATCCCCACACCACAGAGAGGATCCCCACACCACAGAGAGGATCCCCACACCACAAGGAGGATCCCCACACCACAGGGAGGATCCCCACACCACAGGGAGGATCCCCACACCACAGAGAGGATCCCCCCACAGGGGAGATCCCCACACCACAGAGAGGATCCCCACACCACAGAGAGGATCCCCACAGCCACAGAGAGGATCCCCACACCACAGGAGGATCCCCACACCACAGAGAGGATCCCCACACCACAGAGAGGATCCCCACACCACAGAGAGGATCCCCACACCACAGAGAGGATCCCCACACCACAGAGAGGATCCCCACACCACAGGAGGATCCCCACACCACAGAGAGGATCCCACACCACAGAGAGGATCCCCACACCACAGGAGAGGATCCACACCACAGGGAGATCCACACAGAGAGGATCCCCACACCACAGAGAGGATCCCCACACCACAGGGAGGATCCCCACACCACAGAGAGGATCCCCACACCACAGAGAGGATCCCCACACCACAGAGAGGATCCCCACACCACAGAGAGGATCCCCACACCACAGAGAGGATCCCCACACCACAGAGAGGATCCCCACACCACCAGAGAGGATCCCCACACCACAGGAGGATCCCCACACCACAGAGAGGATCCCCACACCACAGGAGGATCCCCACACCACAGAGAGGATCCCCACACCACAGAGAGGATCCCCACACCACAGAGAGGATCCCCACACCACAGGGAGGATCCCCACACCACAGAGAGGATCCCCACACCACAGAGAGGATCCCCACACCACAGAGAGGATCCCCACACCACAGTGAGGATCCCCACACCACAGAGAGGATCCCCACACCACAGGGAGGATCCCCACACCACAGAGAGGATCCCCACACCACAGGGAGGATCCCCACACCACAGGAGGATCCCCACACCACAGGAGGATCCCCACACCACAAGGAGGATCCCCACACCACAAGGAGGATCCCCACACCACAGGGAGGATCCCCACACCACAGGGAGGATCCCCACACCACAGAGAGGATCCCCACACCACAGGGAGGATCCCCACACCACAGGAGGATCCCCACACCACAAGGAGGATCCCCACACCACAGAGAGGATCCCCACACCACAGAGAGGATCCCCACACCACAGGGAGGATCCCCACACCACAGGGAGGATCCCCACACCACAGAGAGGATCCCCACACCACAGAGAGGATCCCCACACCACAGAGAGGATCCCACACACCACAGAGAGGATCCCCACACACAGAGAGGATCCCCACACCACAGAGCGGATCCCACACCACAGAGAGGATCCCCACACCACAGGGAGGATCCCCACACACAGAGAGGATCCCCACACCACAGAGAGGATCCCCACACCACAGAGAGGATCCCCACACCACAGAGAGGATCCCCACTCCACAGAGAGGATCCCCACACCACTGGGTGGATCCCCACAACCACAGAGAGGATCCCCACACCACAGAGGAGGATCCCCACACCACAGAGAGGGATCCCCAACCACAGAGAGGATCCCTACACCACAGAGGAGGATCCCCACACACATGGAGGTTCCCCACACCTCAGGAGGATCCACCCACCACAGAGAGGATCCCCACACCACAGAGAGGATCCCCACACACAGGTGAGGATCCCCACACCACAGAGTGGATCCCCCAACACCACAGAGAGGATCCCCACACCACAGAGAGGATACCCACACCAACAGAGGGATACCCCACACCACAGGAGGATCCCCACACCACAGAGAGGATCCCCACACCACAGGAGGATCCCCACACCACAGAGAGGATCCCCACACCACAGGGAGGATCCCCACACCACAGGAGGATCCCCACACCACAGAGAGGATCCCCACACCACAGGGAGGATCCCCACACCACAAGAGAGGATCCCCACACCACAGAGAGGATCCCCACACCACAGAGAGGATCCCCACACCACAGGGAGATCCCCACACCACAGAGAGGATCCCCACACCACAGGAGGATCCCCACACCACAGGGAGGATCCCCACACCACAGAGAGGATCCCCACACCACAGAGAGGATCCCCACACCACAGAGAGGATCCCCACACCACAGAGAGGATCCCCACACCACAGGGAGGATCCCCACACCACAGGGAGGATCCCCACACCACAGAGAGGATCCCCACACCACAGGGAGGATCCCCACACCACAGAGAGGATCCCCACACCACAGAGAGGATCCCCACACCACAGAGAGGATCCCCACACCACAGGAGGATCCCCACACCACAGGGAGGATCCCCACACCACAGAGAGGATCCCCACACCACAGGGAGGATCCCCACACCACAGGAGGATCCCCACACCACAGAGAGGATCCCCACACCACAGAGAGGATCCCCACACCACAGAGAGGATCCCCACACCACAGAGAGGATCCCCACACCACAGAGAGGATCCCCACACCACAGAGAGGATCCCCACACCACAGAGAGGATCCCCACACCACAGAGAGGATCCCCACACCACAGAGAGGATCCCCACACCACAGAGAGGATCCCCACACCACAGAGAGGATCCCCACACCACAGGGAGGATCCCCACACCACAGGGAGGATCCCCACACCACAGGGAGGATCCCCACACCACAAGAAGGATCCCCACACCACAGGAGGATCCCCACACCACAGAGAGGATCCCCACACCACAGAGAGGATCCCCACACCACAGGGAGGATCCCCACACCACAGGGAGGATCCCCACACCACAGAGAGGATCCCCACACCACAAGGAGGATCCCCACACCACAGAGAGGATCCCCACACCACAGGGAGGATCCCCACACCACAGAGAGGATCCCCACACCACAGAGAGGATCCCCACACCACAGAGAGGATCCCCACACCACAGAGAGGATCCCCACACCACAAGGAGGATCCCCACACCACAGGGAGGATCCCCACACCACAGGGAGGATCCCCACACCACAAGGAGGATCCCCACACCACAAGGAGGATCCCCACACCACAAGGAGGATCCCCACACCACAGAGAGGATCCCCACACCACAGGAGGATCCCCACACCACAGGGAGGATCCCCACACCACAAGGAGGATCCCCACACCACAGGGAGGATCCCCACACCACAAGGAGGATCCCCACACCACAGAGAGGATCCCCACACCACAGAGAGGATCCCCACACCACAGGGAGGATCCCCACACCACAGGGAGGATCCCCACACCACAGGGAGGATCCCCACACCACAGGGAGGATCCCCACACCACAAGAAGGATCCCCACACCACAGGGAGGATCCCCACACCACAGAGAGGATCCCCACACCACAGAGAGGATCCCCACACCACAAGAAGGATCCCCACACCACAAGAAGGATCCCCACACCACAGGGAGGATCCCCACACCACAGGGAGGATCCCCACACCACAGGGAGGATCCCCACACCACAAAAAGGATCCCCACACCACAAGGAGGATCCCCACACCACAGAGAGGATCCCCACACCACAGAGAGGATCCCCACACCACAGGGAGGATCCCCACACCACATATGTATGTATGTTGTTTTTTTATTAATATACTTTGTCGCTGTCTTCAGCGTCAGCGAGGAAGCGCAAGGAAGCAGACGAAAGAATGGCCCAACCACACCCACCCACACACACACACACACACACACACACACACACACACACACACAAACGCCCACACACGCACATATACATACCTATACATTTCAACGTATACATACATACATATACATACACAGACATATACATATGTAGACATGCACACATTTATACTTGCTGCCTTCATCCATTCTTGTTGTCACCCCGCCACACTTGAAATGGCACCCCCCCCCCTCCCCCCGCGTGCACGTGAGGTAGCGCTAGGAAGAGAAAACAAAGGCCACATTCGTTCACACTCAATCTCTAGCTGTCATGTATAATGCACCGAAACCACAGCTCCCTTTCCACATCCAGGCCCCACAAACTTTCCATGGTTTACCCCTGACGCTTCACATGCCCTGGTTCAAACTATTGACAGCATGTCGACCCCGGTGTACCACATCATTCCAGTTCACTTTATTCCTTGAAAAGCTTTCACACTCCTGTATGTTCAGGCCCCGATCACTCAAAATCTTTTTCACTCCATCTTTCCACTTCCAATTTGGTCTCCCTATTCTCCTCGTCCCTTCCACCTCTGACACATCTATCCTCTTTGTCAATCTCTCCTCACTCATTCTCTCCATGTGACCAAACCATTTCAATACACGCTCTTTTGCTCTCTCGACCACACTCTTTTTATTACCACACACACCTCTCTTATCCTCTCATTACTTACTCGATCAAATCACCTCACACCACATATTGTCCTCAAACATTCACTCTCCTCCGCACAACCCTATCTATAGCCCATGCCTCGCAACCATATAACATCGTTGGAACCACTATTCCTTTAAACATACCTATTTTTGCAATAGAGTGAATTGGATCGATGTGGTATACCGGGGTTGACGTGCTGTCAGTGGATTGAATCAGGGCATGTGAAGCGTCTGGGGTAAACCATGGAAAGTTGTGTGGGGCCTAGATGTGGAAAGGGAGCTGTGGTTTCGGGCATTATTGCATGACAGCTGGAGACTGAGTGTGAACGAATGGGGCCTTTGTTGTCTTTACCTAGCGCTACCTCGCACACATGAGGGGGGAGGGGGATGGTATTCCATGTGTGGCGAGGTGGCGATGGAAATGAATAAAAGCAGACAGTGTGAATTTTGTGCATGGGTATATATGTATGTGTCTGTATGTGTATATATATGTGTACATTGAGATGTATAGGTATGTATATTTGCGTGTGTGGACGTGTGTGTATATACCTGTGTATGGGAGTGGGTTGGGCCATTTATTTCTTCTGTTTCCTTGCGCTACCTCGCAAATGCGGGAGACAGCGACAAAGCAAAATAAATATAAATAAATAATTTTTTTTTTTTTTTTTTTTTTTTTTTTTTTTATACTTTGTCGCTGTCTCCCGCGTTTGCGAGGTAGCGCAAGGAAACAGACGAAAGAAATGGCCCAACCCCCCCATACACATGTACATACACACGTCCACACACGCAAATATACACACCTACACAGCTTTCCATGGTTCACCCCAGACGCTTCACATGCCTTGATTCAATCCACTGACAGCACGTCAACCCCTGTATACCACATCGCTCCAATTCACTCTATTCCTTGCCCTCCTTTCACCCTCCTGCATGTTCAGGCCCCGATCACACAAAATCCTTTTCACTCCATCTTTCCACCTCCAATTTGGTCTCCCTCTTCTCCTCGTTCCCTCCACCTCTGACACATATATCCTCTTGGTCAATCTTTCTTCACTCATTCTCTCCATGTGCCCAAACCATTTCAAAACACCCTCTTCTGCTCTCTCAACCACGCTCTTTTTATTTCCACACATCTCTCTTACCCTTACGTTACTTACTCGATCAAACCACCTCACACCACACATTGTCCTCAAACATCTCATTTCCAGCACATCCATCCTCCTGCGTACAACTCTATCCATAGCCCACGCCTCGCAACCATACAACATTGTTGGAACTACTATTCCTTCAAACATACCCATTTTTGCTTTCCGGGATAATGTTCTCGACTTCCACACATTTTTCAAGGCTCCCAACATTTTCGCCCCCTCCCCCACCCTACTATGATCCACTTCCGCTTCCATGGTTCCATCCGCTGACAGATCCACTCCCAGATATCTAAAACACTTCACTTCCTCCAGTTTTTCACCATTCAAACTCACCTCCCAATTGACTTGACCCTCAACTGTACCTAATGACCCTACTGTACCTAATAACCTTGCTCTTATTCACATTTACTCTTAACTTTCTTCTTCCACACACTTTACCAAACTCCGTCACCAGCTTCTGCAGTTTCTCCCATGAATCCGCCACCAGCGCTGTATCATCAGCGAACAACAACTGACTCACTTCCCAAGCTCTCTCATCCCCAACAGACTTCATACTTGCCCCTCTTTCCAAAACTCTTGCATTTACCTCCCTAACAACCCCATCCATAAACAAATTAAACAAATAAATATATATATATATATATATATATATATATATATATATATATATATATATATATATATATATATATATATATATATATATATACATCAAGGCCACGGACCAAGCATGGATAGGTGGTCTTCCCCTTCTCACTTCTACACACACACACACACACGCGCGCGCGCGCACTTATACACCGACAGAGCTCCAGACATATATATCAGTAGCGACAATTTTGTAAGCTGACCCCAGATATCCGATTACTATTACAAAGAAAAATTAGCTTAATACACGTCCATAGATTCTACGATATATATTTCAAAACGTAATGAGTTGATGTCGTATCCAGTCACAAAGGTATGGAACATTTTGCAGCCTCAGAAACATGGTTAAACTCTGAGAGCAAACGTATACTCACGGGACTGACAATACCTGGATCCAACTGTTCACAAATGATCGTGAGCACAAGGCAGGAGGGAGGTAGTGCTGATACATAATGAAAAACAATCTTGGTGTATCTAGATTAATTAAGCACGCCAGACACTGATACTTATGATTCTCTTTACAATGATACTGACGATAAATATATATATATATATATATATATATATATATATATATATATATATATATATATATATATATATATATATATATATATATATATATATTTTTTTTTTTTAACTATTCGCCATTTCCCGCATTAGCGAGGTAGCGTTAAGAACAGAGGACTGGGCCCTTTTTCGGAATATCCTCACCTGGCCCCCTCTGTTCCTTCTTTTGGAAAATTACAAAAAAAAACGAGAGGGGAGGATTTCCAGCCCCCCGCTCCCTCCCCTTTTAGTCGCCTTCTACGACACGCAGGGAATACGTGGGAAGTATTCTTAATCCCCTATCCCCAGGGATATATATATATATATATATATATATATATATATATATATATATATATATATATATATATATAAGCTGCATCGTAGCGTTACGTACAGACCTTCACAGCAAAAGAGAGAAAACGAAAAATACTATGTGAAACTGTATCTATCGCAAAGAATAAGGAACTTATCATGGTAGTTCACCAAGCAATCCAAATTCAAGCTGGGATACGTTCATAGATGATCAAGAAAAAAGAATGCTAATTAACGTGATCAATGATATTCTTTTTGACCATTTCATTTACTATTAAAAGTCGAGATCCTCAAAATATTCTGAGGTGGAGCCCAAGACAGGTGTTTATCGAAAAATTATTAAAGATATTTAAGTCGTATCAGCCAATAAGAAAGTTCAAGAAAAGTGAATGAAAAAGATGATGAATTATTCATATTTTTCTGGTTACAAAAATTTAGATTCGGTGTCGCACGCGCTCGAGATATCACATATTTGTTGACCATTGACAGCAAATCCATCGTAATCTCTTCACCACCACACCCACTGGATTACTGATCCACAAAGGACTTTCTCCATTGCTAACAATTCATCATTTGGCGGATCATTATCATCATCGATAGTACCACAAAGACAACTCATTAATTGGCCTGGATAACTAGGAAAACAGAATTAATAATTCGTTAAAGGAAAAGATACATGAGTAATTTAATGGAAAACAATGAAGTTCGCCAAAAACTACTGAAAACACACAGCTAATGTCAAAAGGTAGTAAAACAGAGTAAACAAGAACATGAAAAAGGAATTTCCGTGGATGATAAAGATAACCACAAGGAGCTCTTCAAATATGTGAGTCATAGAAAGAACATATAAGACACAGCAGGACCACTTATGACTGACTATTGCTAAGTAACTGATGCCGATCAGGACTATGTCGAACTATGTCAACTATGTCGAACAGATAAAGAAGAATCACTTATGCCTCAGCCACACAATGCTTTGAAGGTCTGATGGCAAAGAATTAAAGGTAACGGATATTAAGGGTTATAGAGTACTAAAGTACTTAGACCAAATTGACCCATGTAATTTAACCGGGCCTGATAACCCAGCCCGAAGATATTCAAGGTCAGACGTTCTTGGATATTTCCCTTAGCCAAGATATATAATTAAGACTGGAAAATGTGGACGATTGTGAGAGGGGTTAGAACGGTCATCCATCTTGGGGATGGGATGTGTCAACTCATGCTTCCAAGAAGAAGGAAGAGTTCTGGTTTTTGAACAGAAACGAAATAGACGAGCAAGCACAGGTGCAAGTTCAGAGGCAAACGCTTTCAGTACACGGGGATGGATGCCATCAAGACCATTAGTCTTGTTAGTAAATAGAGAGAGAAGCGCTTTTCGAACAGTTCGAAAAAGAGATTGTGGGAAAGGGCATAGGATTAGTAATGTTAGAGTCACTGAAGGTGGAGTTTACGGAGAAATGGGAACCAAAGACAGTTAATTTGTCTACGGGAGAGACAGCTATAGTACCGTCAGAACGGAAAAGAGAAGGAGAGGTAGGGCGATAGAAGTTGTCGGCGATGCCCTTAGCTAAAGACCAGAAAAATTCATCAGTGGATGACGAGGAAAATTTATCACACTTCCTTTGATTACAGGAACACTTTGTCTCACGGATAATGTAATGGCAATGATTGCTAGCAGAGATAAATGCTGAATGGGAGTCGGAGGAAGGAGAGTTTTTAAAACCCAATATGCCTGATCCCTTGCCTGAATAGCCTCAGAACATGAAGGTTAAACCATGGATTGGAAGAAGAGGTTGTCTTGGAGGAAGAGGGGATAAATGCTTCCATTCCTACGGTAGTAGCCTCTGTTATGCATTTGAACGAGAAAGAAGCATCACCACATAAGAGAGAGTAATTTACCCAAAGACAAGCAAGAAAAAAATTTCGTGAGTTATTCCACTCACGTTTAGAAGGGGCTGCTGGAGTGGGAGGTGCCGTTAGAATAGATACATTATGAGAGTGTGGTAGATGAACCAACTGGGGAGAAAGAAGTGAAAAACAGACCAAGAATATTAAGAGAATGGTCACAGCGGTCCAGAATATGGGTCGTGGACTCCGTCTCCAGGCATTGAGGCCACTAGACATAGAGGCTAGCCTTTGGCCACGCCAAAGGCCATTAGAATAGTCTGGCAGCATCCAAAATCAAAGTGCCAAATTGAAGCTTTACTTTGAAATGGTAAATAATTTGCTCTATATCAATAGGAATGGAGAAAGTGAGGGTTTCCATCCCTCCACCACCCGTTGGGAGAACCTTTCCCTCTGTTGAACAATGATATCCCCCTAAGTAGACAATCTCAGCTTATGGACGAGAAGATGCCACAGTCTGGTAGCAGAAGTTTAGATAGTCGAAAAAAGATGTAAAATTAGTCGAATTAGGTGGAACAAAGGATAAGTGAGGTAGGTAGGAGACAGATCTCGAGCCACATAACATTAAGATTTGGACAAGGTATAAAGGAAACGAGGGCCAGGTTTCATAGCTTAAGGAACATTGACTACCACAGGAAACAATTCCCACCATTTCTAACGCCTTACTAAGAACACCTCCATTATGCAGTCCATTTTAGAAAACCTGAAACAAGTACAAAGACGGGCGACAAAACCGTTTCCATCTCAGATATTTGAGGTATGAAGATTAGGTCTCTTTTTCTTTTAAGGAGAGTAGATTTCATGGAGACAAGCACGTGCTATAAGAATCTTGAATAAATTCGACAGGCTAAATCATGAGGATCTTCTTGAAATGCACGAAAAGACAGGTAAAAGGACAAATGGAGAAATGCCATTGTTAAAAGATGTAACACTGATGTGGGGAGAAATCATTATTTTCAAACAGAAACGAGGAACGCTGGAATATGTTATACCATCTAGCGTTGTAAACGAAAGAATAACCTCAAAAAAAAAAAAAAAAAAATTAGGTATGATAGAATTTTCATCAGTTCAGGTATCTACTGAATGAGCACAAGAATAAGCTATATACGTAGACTATTTCATTTTTCTCAATCCATATTAGTAGAACATATTGTAATGCAGCAGAGGATGGGGTAATTCATGAGGATAATGTCGATGGATTTTCTCTTTTGTTCTGTCCTGTTCAATTCCATGCAGGCTTCTTCAGAAAAAAAAATGCATGGTATTTCTGCACCTCCTTTTTCTTTCTTTTCCGTCGGCTGTAGCTACAGGAAGACGTTAAAGATGAGGGAGAGGGTAGGGCGGGGGAGAGCTTTCTCTCATTCTGATCCTTTCTTCCTTCACTTTGGTTAGCTCCAAAACAGACTAGAGATGTGCCATTGGGCTCTGTTTCCTGCATTCTAAATACTCTCTCTCTCTGTCTCTGTCTCTCTCTCTCTCTCTCTCTCTCTCTCTCTCTCTCTCTCTCTCTCTCTCTCTCTCTCTCTCTCTCTCTCTCTCTCTCCATTCTATCCTCACATGTAGTCTCGTCGCCTTCAGATGCAAGCACCACGAGTGTTCGTACCACGGCTTCTAGCCACCGTTCACACATATGATAATAGAGGTATCAAGACGGGAAAATAAATGGATATTAGCTTTTTGTATATTCCTTTACATTTTGCAACCTAAGAAAAAAAAATATATATAACAAAATTTATCTCAGAAGAATTTGTTTGTGATTCCAATGGTGATCAATGAACGTTCCAACCCTGAATTAGGTCGCCTGATATTATCTCAGAAAAATTACGTCGTTGATATTGGCTGAGTCCCATTGTGCGAAATTACAGATGGTCTCTCATAAAGTGCAGTGAACTGCTCGCTTTGGACCAGAGGGGGAAGGCAGGACAGGATATATATTCTTGAGATATTTTGTAAATTATCTTTTGATCAAATGAACACAAGAATGAAACGTTTGTTACTACGATTCAACAGAAGAATGACACGTTTGTTACTAAGATTCATCAACAGAAGAACGAAACGTTTGTTAGTACGATTCATCAACAGAAGAATGAAACGTATGTTACAACGATTCATTAACAGAAGAATGAAACGTTTGTTACAACGATTCATCAACAGAAGAATGAAACGTTTGTTACAACGATTCATCAACAGAAGAATGAAACGTTTGTTACAATGATTCATCAACAGAAGAATGAAACGTTTGTTACAACGATTCATCAACACAAGGATGAAACGTTTGTTACAACGATTCATCAACAGAAGAATGAAACGTTTGTTACAACGATTCATCAACAGAAGAATGAAACGTTTGTTACAACGATTCATCAACAGAAGAATGAAACGTTTGTTACTACGATTCATCAACAGAAGAATGAAACGTTTGTTACTACGATTCAAGTGTATTGACAATGATCTTTTGGGCTGATGATATGCAAAGTTAGATTTGATAAGATGCACAGTAAACAAAGGAGAGAGCGATAGCAGACAGATGCAAACAAAGCACTCACATTCTTAAACATACCTTTATATACAAACACACAAACATAGACAGAAGCAAGCATACCCACATAATAGTACATAAGCACATACATAAACCTGCTCATGCACACAAACAGAATCACGCACACACAAATACAAACAAACACGCCCACATGAAATATACATACATACACAAGTACACAAAAATATGCAAACGAACAACACAAAACAATCAATTCATTTTGACTTTAATGCAACACACACACACACACACACACACACACACACACACACACACACACACACACACACACACACACTCACGCAAAGGTTCGAATCCTGGGCGCGGCAGTTGGCTTGCACCAATCCCAGGTGTTCATCTTCCCCAAGGTTCTGCTTGATATATGGGTACTGGCATAGGCTTCGATGTGTGTGTGTGTGTGTGTGTGTGTGTGTGTGTGTGTGTGTGTGTGTGTGTGTGTGTGTGTGTGTGTGTGTGTAAACACAGAAAGAAGGATATGTTATACATATATAAACTAAAGAGACTGGGCAACGCGAATATAAAATTCTCTCCTCCTACGACACAAATATAATAATTAACACAAATATGAATTTTTATCTGAATATGTTTGCACATAATGCGGAAATCATGAGGGAAGTGAAAAGTAAAGAGGATTTCATCAACTAACAAAAGACTGCAGATATGATCTGATACATGGATGAAATTCAACCCATTAAAATTCAAAGTAATGAGGTTGGATGAAATTGAAAAGACTTCGATATGATTTCAGAGTATGAAACAATAGCATTAGAAGGAAATAATGACTGACTGTTATTTCTTAATCTTGGTTAGATATCAAATATTGAGATATCCTGGCCAAATATTGAGATATCCTGGCCAAATATTGAGATATCCTGGCCAAATACTCAATTCCCGGGTACACTTTGTTCAATAGAGACAGGCAATATATAGCAAGCGGCTGTGTCATGCTTTCTGTTAAAACTCATCTTCAATATGTAATGAAAAATGTCACTAATATTGCTGACTTTATCTTCGAAAAAAAAAATAAGGTTAAGCTTCCAGAGAAAATAACGGTAGGATTAGCTCACAGGAACTCGGGCAGACAGCACCAGAGGGAGATGAAAGACTTTGTGCTCAGTTAGCAGAAATATATAATGATAAGATGCAAACATCGTAAGAGATTTTAACATACCGGTATCGAAGTTGGAGAAATCCCTAACCAATAATAGGTCCTGGCCCGCGTGGACTCTACTTGAGTTTACATGTTAGTGACCTAATCCAATTAATTACTCGAGAGACCTACTCATGACGAGAATATATCAAACCTAGTTCTAACTACAAATGAGGACCTCGCTTATGATTCTGAAGCTGGAAAGAAGTTTAGTACAAGTGATCAGCGACCAATTACTTTTGAGGTCACTTTCAACACTGCTTGTATTGTTGGTCAACATGAGTCACTAAAATAAACCAGATTTTAGACTTGCAGCTTTTGACAAAATTCGTATTGCTCTTGACAGGCAGATCTGAAATAGTACGATCAACGAAAGCGACATGAGTGAAGCTTGGAGGGGCTTCAGTAAAACTTTCAAAGCAGTGGAGGGAACATACGTGCCAATGCGTAGTAGACGGTCTTTTTCCAAAGCGAAGCCAAGTGGTGTTACGATGAAATAAAGGAGTGCCTGTCGTCTAAGAGACTCAAAAAGAGACCAATAACCAACATGATAGAGTAAGTTATGTATACTGTCTAGAGATACTAAGGGACATACGACAAACTCAACGTCCGTTTGAGGTCTACATTGACGAAATTAGCAAAAGAAACCCTGAGTTTTAAGCGGGAAGAAGAGCCATTACCCAGTCCTACTGGTTTTTTAAATACTGGAAACACTGACTTGGTTGAAGACAACAAGGTCATGGCAAAAATCTTAATTTTTTTCTTTCATCAGTATCTACGATCGTAAATGAACTTATATAAACGTTGAAGACACACAATTTACAATTAACGGGACAAAGATGGACAGAACGACAGAGCGAAACATGTCATATCCGAGGACAATGAAAGAGGCGAGAGATTAGACAGTTGAATACCTAACTGTTCCTCAAGACCATCCCCCTTGCTGCCAACACGAGCTGCAGTGTAAGATATCTAAACTCGCAGACGATACTAAGCTGGCGAGATAAAACTACAAATGAACTCGAGCGTCTACAGCTTTGAATTGACATAGACAAATTAATGGACTGGACTCATATTCGGCAATGGATTATCTTCATCTTGAGTGTTATGTTCGGTTTTTCTTACGCTTTTGGAAAGACAAAGACAGAATGGAGAGAGAGAGAGAGAGAGAGAGAGAGAGTACAGCGTCGAGCTACCGAATTGATTCCAGGAGCGAGAAACAAATCCTATGAGAGCCAACTGAACGATTTGAATCTATATAGCTTAGAAAAGAGAAAGCAAATACATGTATTCAAAATGATCAAACACTTTGATAATTTTGATCTAACTAGGCTCTTTAGACTTGATTTATCTGACTTCATTTGTAGTAATGGATACAAACTCATGGGCAAATGTTTTACTTCCAATAAGGCAAAGCTTTATTTCTTCTACGGGATTGTTAACATATGGAATGACTGACTAATTATGTAGTTGAAAGGATCACTATAGATACGTTAAAGATTAGTCTTGATGAATATTTCGCTTCAAGTCCAAGACTAATACTCTTTGCGCCTCCTTTGTAATACTGACATTTTGCTGTTTTTCCTCTTTGAATTATCCGAAGGCATCCTAACTTTTACCACACTAATCTGTGAGGTTTTGATATTTTCCACTGCCACAAACATCCTCGAAGGGACCCATTGGTCTGTTGCTGTTTCCTATCCTTTGTATACCATCTAGAAGGAAATAAGTAGCGGAAAATTGTGAGTCGACGTCTTCCAGAATCTCGCATTAGGGGAACTTTAAAGGAGAAAAGTTTTCAGTAGGAAAATATGAGGATGACATTCAAGTACACGGATATGGAAATATTCAGCAAGCTGTTTACGTCCTGAATTGCACCAAAACTAGAATATTCTTCTCGAATTTGGTCACTACACCTAAAGAAGTACAAATATGTATGTAATAGAGAACATCCAGAGGAAGGCAACAAAGGTGGTATCGGAACTGAGAGAACTGAGTAACAGTGAAAGGTTAGAGGCCTTGAATTTGCAAGCACAGTTTTTAAGTTTCCAGATCTGCTTGATGATGATGTAGATAGTGCACACTTCCTCGAAAGATGTAAGGAAGTACTTTCATGGTACACGAGTAATGAATGAATAAGATGAACTGAATGAGAATATGATAAATGCGTACGACAGCATACGTGAATCTAAAATGTTGTATGATAGAGAAGGACAGGAGAGAAAGGAACATATAAAAGAAGTGTTAGATAGCTAAAACAAAACATGTAAACGGAAAAAGGGAAGTGCAGAAACACGGTGTAAAAGAATGACACGAGACACAGATGTTGAACAACGTGGCTGTTGTAGAAGAAAAAGAAGAAGGCCAGGAACGAATACATTGAGGTGAGAAGGTAGAAAGATGAGACGCAAGGAAGAAGAGTGACAAACCAATAAATCAGTAGGCCCGACCTGACAGGACGACTAAGCCAGCAGTAAGGCCCCACCCAGTGCGGCCCCAGCCAGCAATGCGACCAGACTAGCACTGCGGAACCAACCCAAATATACGACCAGGCCAGCATTACGGCCCCACCCAGTTATATGGCCAGGCCGCCATTATGGCCCCCACTCAGCTATACAACCAAGATTATATGCTATCCTCGGCGTGCTCCATCGTGCCTGAGGAAGTTACCTCTGATTGGATAGGTACAGTACTCTGTGCCATGTCGTGAATTCACCCCACAGTGCCCTTTAGCGGCATTTTAATCCCCTCATTGTCCCTCGTGTTTAAAAAGTGTTGCCATCTGAGCCAAGCCACTTGTAGCACAAAGTCAGTACACCCCACTGTAATCGCCCATCCCCTCTGGTTGATAAGACCGTGAACCCCTCACCACTGTGACGGACGCTGTGAAGTATTGATCTGAAAGCCAAAACCACAATGATTGACTGTACCTAATAGTGCCCTCCAAGCTCATGTCACACCTAATGACAATAACATACAAGGAAAAGCATTGTAAAATTACAACACTTGAGAGTACGTAATGATAATCTGGAAGTTAATACCGCTCTAACTGACTGTACGCGGCTATATCTTGCAAACTAACATTACTCTAACATTACGCATCAGTGTTCTATAAGGTCAGGTCGCTCTGACTGTCAACACTATAATTTTCTATATACTAGCTCTACCGAGTCTACCTTAACTGACGTCAGTAAATTCTACTTGACACCACGCTGATTGGCAGTCCTCTACTGAAATGATCTGTAAGTTAACGCCATTCCCACTTGACAAACACCGTCTATTAACTTACGCTACTCCGACAATAGTGTGGTGACCCCTGAGCATATCCCCTCGTGTAGCACAGAAGGAAGCGAGCGACAGAGCAGCGTCGTCAAGTTCCCTATATCACAGAGCTCTTCCATCTTACCTCGCTGTCTTCACATTACCGTTCTACTTTGCGGTAATTCCCATCATATCATAGTCTCTATCGATATTTAATGCGATCCTTTTTTTACCCGTGTATGCTGACCTTTTTTTACGCTTTCACTATGGAAGAGAAGGATTTACCCTTAACGATACTTATCACAAGTTTTTGGTATAGGTTCCTCATGGTTTTACTTCTCGAGAAACCAGAATATTAGTAACAGTAATTGGCTTCTGATGTTTCCTTGTAATCTTTGAGTTGATGTCCGTATGTTACAATTCCTGATCCTCCCAATATTCATCAACTCCATTCTTACATGTTGTTATATTTGTTGTTTTATGTTCTTGACAAACTGTACAATTTTTCGGCTCTTCTTAGCATACACGTTTTATCAATGTGATATTTTAGCTTGATCTGGCAATATTTTCATACATTGTCCTATGTTACTTCATCGTTAATCTTTCTTTCTCTGAGTTTCAGAAGTTATCGCTTTCTACTTATCTTTGCTGCTTGCTAGCTTTTTATGTTCCATTTTGTCACCACTCTTTTGTTTGTAACTCATTGATGGCAATTTCAACTTTTTTTTTTTTTTTGTCTTTCAGAATGTTTAGTTTTTCAGTTCTGATAATTGTTGTGTTACCCTCGCTGTACACTTTATATTTCTCTTGTTTTTCAATGGGTTCTCTGTTAGGTGCCCAAACCGAATTGGCAGTATCAGGTTGTAATCTAATTAAACTTTTGAACAGACGAATAAAACTTCTGTGTTGAGATACTCCAGAGTTCTGTGTATTAATATAAGTAGAGAAATGTTATTGTTTACTTTTCCTCTGTGGTGCTTTTCAAAGGTGGGTTCGGATTCTATGACTGATTCAAGTCCTTTTCGTTTTACTTCTTTTTGCTCTGGTAATGTTCATCTGTTTGCACTTCAGTGTGAAAATCAGGAGGCCCCTCGTCGCTCTTCTTTGACACCTTATGGAGATGATCTTGTACTATATCTCGATCCCTTATATCTATGACGATTCTAAACATCTTGTTGCCTTCACCACAGGTATATATCGTGGATTCAATATGATCTCATGAATCTATTATGAACAGGAGTAGTGGACCCCATAATGAACCTTGCGATGTTCTGACGTTACCTCGTTCCAGTTGCTCTTCCCACTATTCACAAATACCTTTTATGTTCTTCTGAACATAAGATATAATGTATAATGAGGTCATTAATCCCACACCTTTCTAAAGTTCATAGTAATCTACTGTGGGACAAGATGTCAAATGCCTGCTGATAATCCATACATATGCAGTCCGTGCTTTTCCCCTTGATCTAACGCTTTGATTCAATTATCTAGAATTTCAAGCGATTGCAGGGGAGTTGATCCGACTGATGCAAAATCGGATTGACTGTTTGAAAATATCTTGCTTTCTTTTTTCACACAGTTTATCATATGTCTCCCAAGATTGCTCCTTGTGTTTTACATATGACTGATGTTAAACTGACAATTCTCTAGTTAGTCACCTGCTGTTATGATTTTTTTTTTCTCTAAACATGGCGATAATAAGTTTATTTTTCATCTGATACAGTCCTTCGTCTCTGTGAATGATTGAATGAGATACATATAAGTTTGGAGATAGAAGTTGCCATTTCTTCGGGAGTCAGATACATTTTGTCTTTTCGAGGTGATTTGCTTATCATTATTGCCATTAGCACTTTTGTGATCTTTCCTTATAATTTGATTGCTCAATCTGCCTTCGGTAAGAAATAAATCGGTTTTGACATTTCCTCATCTGGTTCCTTTGTAATAACAACTAGAAAGGTCTGCTGTGATAATTATCCTAGTTACATCAACGTCTGCCTTATCTGATTGCCAATGCTTTCATTCAAATTTACCAAGTGAACTATGCTGTGAGTACAGCTCTTTCATAAAGGTGGAGTGGCTAATCAATTTCACGAAATTTGAATTGTCTACTACTTATTACATGCTTGGTGAACATGATGCAATTGAATGTAGAGCGTCACTGCTTCTTCTGTAAAAACAAGTTTAAGAAACACAACAAAGCTTATGATATTCAAACAAAAATAAAAGAGAATTTAAACAACGGCTGTTAACCTGACACCTTTAACAAATGAAAAGCGTTAAGTATGGGACAGAGGTTCAGCCTTTCTTAGACGTCTTGTAAACTGTGTTCATGTTAAGCAGATTCGTGACCTCACCAGCTTGTCATACACGGGGTTTATATTCCTGTGTCATTAAGTTGAAGCGAGTAGGGAGGATCTGCCTTATTGAAAAGGCATACCGTAGTCAGAGGTCATCCATTGAAAGGGACAACTAGCTCTTATACCTTCCTTTATGGTGCGTCAAGTACTCATTTATCGACCCATCCCCTTGAGGAAGATGACAAGCTGCGTTGGCTGTGAACAGAATCCCCTGTCTAGGATTCGAACCAGGGCTTGCTTGTTTCATAGCCAGCGATGCTCACCATAACACCACGGAAGCTCTAGGCCTTATGCCTCTAATATCGAACATAAAACAGTTATGCCTTGATATTCATGCAGCTTTATAGTCATATATTGGTCAGGTGACCATCGCATCACAGTAATTCTTGTGTCTAAGAAAAAATTAATGATAGATTTCAGACTGAGTCATGCAGGTCATTGCAGCCTATTGCACTCTATTTTCTTTTTATGCCATATACTGGGGTCAGGTTTTCTTTATCTTCAGTGTCAACTGAGTCTGGATAGTGACAGTCTTTAACCAAGAGTAGGGAAACTGAAGAAGTTTGGCTCTTATATGGAAAAAAAATATAACTAACTTCGTAATTATTTCCCTGTAAGGAAGGTGATCTACACGAATCGGGAAACTCAGTTAATATTTGCTCTTTTGAAATCGAGATCAACAGCGGAACTTTGAAAACCATTCACAGACAATGTTCGTTGACATTAGTTGAAGGAAACTGATACATGTTTCATTACGAGTTGTCTTTAGTGGTTTCTTTATTCATCAAATCTTGACCTGACTCTCGCTCTCGCCTTTTTCCAACATTTATATTTGTTCTGTAGATATTGGCACTGGTAGCTGTAATACTAGTTCTCTCCATAAACCTCCCATCCCCTTCTCTGGCATTCTATCATCTGACAGGGACACCATCCTACCTTCCTCCCACCCATGGAACTTTATTTACCTCTAAATGCACATAATGGCCTTTTTCATCGAGGTTCTGTCACATTCCCCTCACTTCCCTCCCTGCCTCTCGATTCAATCCCAGTGATCTGGATTAGCTCTACCTAGTTTATCCTTTGGCTCTTCGTAACCATATCAGTCTCTCCCTGTCCTGTCATCGCCCACGTCCTGCTCCCTCCTCATTTCTCATGACTTTCATGATATCCTGTACGCTTTTCCGTACCTCTGTGCAACCATTTTACAGGTAGCCGCACACACACACACACACACACACACACACACACACATACACACACATCAGGTGACCCTACAGCTTACCTTTGACCTCAGTCGTGGATGTACGGGTCATCAGTGCCATTTCCAGGTCAATGCATCACCAAATATGGCGCCATCCCGTCGCATTAGCCATCCCAACTGTGAATATAAAAGATTTTGTGCTGAGAGAGAAAGACCCATACATGTCGCGTATGTTTTGTGATTCATCCCGCAGGAAGTGTGCAGAAATCAACAGACTAAATTCATAGGTGGGTAATGAATATAGGTATCCTTATTTTTTCTTTTTTTCGTTCTAAACATATGTAGTAAAAACTAAATTGCAAGTGACAGTATGAATTTTGTTGACCCGCGTGTTGAAAATGAGGAGAGAACTTATACGTAAAATTATTTGTTAACATATTGCCAAGTAAACAATGTATGGAAACATGGGAAAAAAAAGAGAGTACAAAATTCTCGGTATCATAGTTGGGGCGTTCGAACTCAAGTCTAAGAAACTAATTTTAACTTTTTCCGGTTCGCTGGTGCGATCACACCATGAACACCCTACTGTAAGAAAAGGATAAATAAGGAATAGAGAGGAAACACAGATGCGAGCTTCCCGAACAAATAGATAAAGTCTACAAGAGTCGACCAGGTGACCTAAACCTAGCTTGGAGGAGGTGCTGAACATGATGAAACCTTGGACACTTCTGATCTACACAGCTATCTCAGGGTAGATTAGCTTGGTTTCAATAATGCTAATGGATACAGATTGCTTTAATGAAAGCTTTACATCGAATGAAGCAAAGTTTATTTTCTTCAACAAGGCTGTTAAGAGATGGAATGATTCACCACTAATAGCAGCTGAAATCACAATAGACATATTGAAGAAAAACCTTCAGAAACATTTCGCTATTTATCCGCGACTTGCAACTCCGTAGTAACATATAAAGTTTATTAGTAAATCTACTCAAGTTATCTGTTTGCTTTTCTACTCATGCCACAGTAAGTTTCACAACACAAAACCTTAAAGGGCTCACTAGTCTGTTCCTGTTTGCATTCTTTATCAATCAGGAATGATAGTTAATCTATAGAGCATAGACAACAGGATGAAGGTATAAAGAGTGACGAGAATTTGATTCCAGCAGAGGCATTTCATGTGGAAAAGAGGGAAGGAATTATAACCAATAAAGCAGATAACTTAAAGAGTGACGTGAATTTGATTCCTCCAGAGGCATTTCATGTGGAAAAGAGGGAAGGAATTATAACCAATAAAGCAGATAACTTAAAGAGTGGCGTGAATTTGATTCTAGCAGAGGCATTTCATATGGAAAAGAGGGAAGGAATTATAACCAATAAAGCAGATAAGTTAAAGAGTGACGTGAATTTGATTCTAGCAGAGGCATTTCATATGGAAAAGAGGGAAGGAATTATAACCATTAAAGCAGATAACTTAGAGATGAGTATGGTGACTGGGGACGAAAGCACCTGATACAGGGGCCTTTCAGCCGATAGGGTAAACTTGCCAACCAGATGCAGAAGTTAGAACCAGAGAGGTAATGACCAAGAACAAGTTCATTGTTCTGAAAGACAATGTACGAGACGAGTTTTTAGAATCATTCTTGTCGGTTATTCCACAGTGAGACATCAATAATACGATGTTTGTGCTACGGATACTTTTATCAAACGTTAGTGATTTCTTGAGGACCAAGGAGAGGATGCTCTAAGGAGGTCTGGTGGCGAAATCATTAGTATTTTCAAAAGATGCGATATTCACTGTTCAAGAAGGAAGGAACATGTAATCAGAAGTACATCAGAGAATGTGTAAGACAAGAGAATGTAGATACAGAAACCAACTGTGGATGGAAAACCAAGCAAGGTAAGCCAGTACAGCTTGCTCAAGTCAAGCCAAGGCCACAGTGACTAGGTCCAGGTAAACAGAATTTAACAACCCACTGTGGTCAAGGCAGATGAGACAGAATATTGAAGATTAACCAAGTACGCTGGACTAAGACAAGTGATCCAAAGGCTCCCAAAGATCACAAAGCTAAATTAGTTTGATGTACACGAAGCTTAGTAACATGCCTAATAGGAACAGAATTATATGTTATGCTTATACCAAAAGAGCAAACAATATTGTTTTACCAGAAAAATTAATAGATACAGAGAAACATTTACTGACTGAATAAACAGCACCCAGCTATATGGTTTTCGCTAGAAACGTTCGCATGAGACAAGAGAAAGCGTCTCGATTTATATTCATAATTGCCTAGATTAAAACTGAAGAGTTAGCGATATGGTAAGGTGGACTTAGAGAAAATTAATTTTTGGTTTTCAAGAAGCCTGGGTGTGGGAAGAACGCATATATGGGAAAATTTAATGTTCCCCGAAAATGAATTCCTCCTGACGAATTTATCCAAGATGTTTGTATTAAGCTAAAACGTCAAGAACAATAACAATAATAAAAAGATAAAATCTTATTTGTGAATGTTATTTTGTCTAGTTTCAAAATGCCTGAGGGCAGGAAAGAGGTGTATTTACAGAATATCGACTGCATTAGAAAATTTTTTTCCGGGATTATATGTGACAAGGCCACACGCAGCTCAATCAATGCCTCTTAAGAATAGCAAATATTTCACGAATTTCACACTTCCGTAGGTATACCGTCTCATGCAAGACTGTTTTACTCATAATGCCAATAATGTCATAGAGTTCACCTTTAATTTGTAATTCAAGATCATGTTGAAATGACCCAGAACGCACCGAGACGAGGTGGCGCTGTTTCCAGTTCCATCCACACCCACCCAACCAGACCACATAAGGCACAGAATTCATCTTTAAATAGCGGGTAATCTTTTCCTGGGTGGACTGAAGGGCCGCAAAATAGCCCGGATAGACGTCTGAAATTCGTTTTGTATGATCACGACACAAATACGTGTGTGTGTGTGTGTGTGTGTGTGTGTGTGTGTGTGTGTGTGTGTGTGTGTGATTATATGCACAGATATAGATATACATAGATAAACATGTACATAGACATTCAAAAATTATGGAATCATAGCATGACAGATCAGTCCATATTACACACATCTGTTGGCTCGCTCTTCTAGTCATTCTCTCCTCTTGCACTTTACTCACATGCCTAACACTCACTCACATGTCCAACACTCACACAGTTCGTTACCCTGCCTTCTCGGTCATTCCAAATCTTTCTTGTATTTCTTCGCTTCTTGTTCTGTCCATTACAATTATTCCTGAGACATCCTTGAAATAATTCATCCCCCCTGCTATTACCTTGATTGCTCCGCCTCCTTGCATTTCCACAACTCACTGCCTTACGTTAATGTAGTCTGAATTATACTCTTAATATCTCTTTTTCACTTCCCACTCAAATTCCTGCCTGAGACAACACTTCTCAATTCTCCTATTACCCTTCTCTCCCACATTGCTTTGGTCTTTAATTTCCATTTCCATGACAACATGTTGTTAACGAATATCTAAATTCTCCAACACCTTTATTTTCATTTTGAAAATAAATTCATCAAATTCCCTTTTCTTTTTCTAATTCATCGTGTCATATCTTTTCCTTTAAAAAATGAAAAAAATCATCTTACTTTCCCCAGCATTTACTTTCAACTTTCAAAATCTTCATTTTCTTCAACATTTGTTCACTTACATCAACAGCAGTGCATCATCTGCATAAAAATTTTGTTGGCAACCTTCAAACTTACCCATTTGATACTAATTCATCTCCTTCACCATATGTTTCCACTCTCACCTCCTTCACCATATGTTTCACTCTCACCTCCTTCACCATATATTTCCACTCTCACCTCCTTCACAATATGCTTCCACTCTCACCTCCTTCAACATATGTTTCCACTCTCATCCCCTTCACCATATGTTTCCACTCTCACCTCCTTCACCTTATGTTTCCACTCTCACCTCCTTCACCATATGTCTCCATTCTCATCTCCTTCACCACATGTTTCCACTCTCACCTCCTTCACCATATGTTTTCACTCTCACCTCCATCACCATATATTTCCACTCTCACCTCCTTCACCGTACGTTTCCACTCCCACCTCCTTCACCATATATTTCCACTCACCTCCTTCACCATATGTTTCCATTCTCACCATCTTTACCGTATGTTTCCATTCACACTTTTCTCACACCGTCCGTAAACCACAAGGACATCAAGCCCTCAAATTAGACGCCGACACGTATCCTAGAATGTCCTCTGCTCCATTCATCATCATTACTAATCTAATGGTCTTTTTATTCACAGAACGTCCTCAAAGCTCCTAACAACTCACCTCCCACACCACAAATCCCCATCAACTCGCACAATGCCTTCCTGTCCACTCTGTCATATGCCGCTAGCTTCAGGAGTACGAAACTACCATAATCATCAAGAGTTACGGTGTGAACAGCTACTAAAGTTAAACAACATTACTCAAAGTGAAACAATGTTTGTTGATTTACGTTGTCTCATTAAGAAGACATAATCACCTCCAAAGTACATATGATTCTGACTAAGTGGCTTAGATTTGTAAGGCACTTGGGGATCTTGAAGTATTTACGTTTTTTTCTGCGAGTTTCATCGAGTGGCTTCCTTCCACACCACTGAGTAAACGACCACTGACACAACCAAGGCTCGGCTGCCGTTATTCCAGGGAAGTACAGACAAGGAAGACAGAGAACAAGGAAGTTTACCTGCAGTTGATAAGCTTTAGAATTTGAATGTCGCTGTTGACAGCGCCGTCTGGCGGTGGCGGACACAACTAAAATGAATAATCATAGATAATGAGAAGGCATGAAATAATATTCTACGTCCATCTGTCGGGTAACTTTGATAATATTCACTGCTTTAGAGGTAGCATGATTTTTCCATAAAACCTTCGGAGCAAGAGGCATTATACATTATACATTATACATTATCCTTGCCACCTACTGTGGTATATGTTGTGTCATTCTCTCTTTATTCATGTCACACACACACACACACACACACACACACAAACACAAATGGCGCGTCACTTACCGAGATGCTTTTTAAAGACACTACACGTCCTTAACCATATGGAGCAGGTCTGAGTCTCACAGGAAATCAACAGCCAAACACGTAAACCAAAACACTGCAGACGATACATGGACAGTGGTGGCGCCATCTGCCACTGACCACACAACTACATTGAGCCCAGTTAGTGTTTTCAACGCTGCAAAATGTTAATTTTGGCGGCACGCATCTTAGTAGGGAGGGATTTCCTCATTCTCCATGTTCCTCAAGTATAGCCAACCTTTGGGCGTTGACGTCACAAATCGCGCGCGCATTTCAAACACCCCCGCCATTTGGTGAACGCTGTAATGAATGATAGCTATAGTAGGCTGCGTGAAGCACAGGCATAAGGCACTTGGCTAATATACTGAGCAACAAAATGGCGTGATGCAGGTCTGTAGACTATGCAAATAGATTTGGAGAGGCAGGTTTCTCCTTCTATCAGCTTCCTGCAAACAAATGAAAGGTGCTAAGCTTGATGATCTGCTATAAGAAGATAATCTTGGCAACCCTTCAGCCAGTCCAGATCACGAAGTGCACAATTTTAAGATAGATAAGGTTGAAAAGACAGTTCAAATGTTGTCGGGTGGCACGCAATCAAACCACAAATGAAATGAAAGCTGCATCGTCATAGACAACTCAGAATTACTTTTAGATATAGAATAACAGTAAAATCATAATGCATATAAACGTATCTTCGAAGTCACAGCGAAGTAGTCCTTTCATAAACAAAGATGCATGTTTCCGGTCCATCCAGACGTAATCCATTTGTATGTTTGTCTTCAGTGACCCTTCTGTGTAGCTGAGACACCAGGTAATAGTACACGTTAGGATACGTGACGCTGGAACGCTCTTTGGATCCACACTCAACAGCTGCTTTGATTCCATTCGTTGGAATCGAATATGCATCGTTTGCCACACACTTTATTCGATCCCAATAACGTTTCCTTGCATCATCATCATTATGGCTCTAGCATATGCTGAGAGATTTAAGGCACTAGAATTCATATTTAAAAAGTCATGGGAGAAATATTGGCACGTTGTGACCGATAAGCCTTCCGCTGCAACTATAAGCACAAATACAACGGCGGCGTAAAAAACAACTCTCAGGTGACGTCATAGACTATATGACGTCAAGTAGCTTTGCGTTTTCTCTGGTGACTGTAATTTTTAGAAAATGTGGAATAGGCATAATTCATTTGATTTTAGTTTTTCCGTTTTTCATTTAAGTTGTACATGTGCCTCACTCTGTATTTCAGGAAGTATAGTAATAATTTCAGTAATTGTTGGTCAATAAGTAGAATCATATAAAGTTTGAATAGTTTAATGTCCATCAAATGTCTTTCTTATGGTATACTATTCTGTTTTACAGTGACCGACATGGCATGACAAAACATGCTCTAGTCAAGGCCATCTCGGGAGAAAGCCACGACTGGAAGAAAAAGAAACAAATTGATAAGGACAAATCAAACAAGTTATATGAAGAGGGAAAGACATGAGAAGGAAAGGAATTCCACAGCCTAGCTGTTCGAAGGACGACGAAGTCGACATAACGGCCAATCCTCGAATAACTGGTCTTTTGGATACTGTGGGAAGCAGCAGCCAAACATCAGCCGCGGATCCAAACTCTGGGTGTGGCGACGCATGCAGACAGCTCACTAGAACAGTGGCCTTAACAATACCTAAAGGACAGAGAGCTGCCAGCAACATCGCAGCGTACGGAGAGGGAAGATTGAGAGAAAAGTGATGCCAGGAGAGTTAACGAGACGACATTCTTTTGATTCCATTCTAATTTACAGAGAGGCGGAAGATGAGCCACGTAACACTTTCACATTTCTGCTATGAATCACAACCAAGTTCCTTCCTTTCACCTTTTATCATACATTCGAACTATAGGAAAATAAGATATAAAGATTAAAAAGACATACCATGTCGTCCACGCCAGTCCCTACCATAATAACCCAAAATACTTCTCATCTTACTTCTATACACAGCCAAACGCGTCTTGAGTTGGTTTATAGTTCATGCAACCATCATGTGCTCTCACAGCTTCAGGCACGGCTATGAGAGCATTGATGGATGGTAGCCTGGCTATATTATCATTAAATTCAATTTTGAGAATAGTCTTTCTGCAGTAGCCTTTTATTTAGGATGGGGGTAATGTCTTATCTAATAATGCAAATATTGCGAAGACCAGAACCCGGCTGGATCCCTCATTATAAACATTCATTCATTTCTTAGAATATTCCATTATTCAGAAAATTGTATTCTGACGTCTTGTTGTATTGAGAAGAGTCCAAATTTCTCCCCTCGTCATTGTAGATGTATTTTTTCTTGATGTATGCGGGTACAGCTCCCACCAAATCATATCATGAGGGTATGGGCATCCTGGACCTAAAACCTAAAACCATTTTTGGTGATAAAAAACATATTCGCCAAAATTTGACAGAATATAACGGTGTTCGTCGATGTACTTTTACACGTCATTGCCTTCCCATGGTCGCTCATATGGCATCTTTTTATAATCCATTATAAAATATATGTTAAATGTACATTAGGAATTGAACTAAGACACCATATATATGATATATGCCACACATTTATTACGTCTCATACGGAAACTGTCAAAACCCAAAAAGTGAGGAATTCATTTTGTACTGACGTGCAACACGATCCTCCAGTTTCACGTCCTTCGCTGATGCGTAATTGTTTTCCACATCAGCGGACTATAGTCCTCACTACCTCAGTCGTCAGTCACTGACTGAGCGAGCGTCTCCCGGGTAAAGAGATGTTGTTCGGCAGCAATGACCTCGGCTTTAGATTTTGCTTAAGCAAACAAAAGGATTGAAGCGCAAAAAAAAAAGAAATCATTTTGTTGAGTATGTTTATGTTATACACAAATGTATAATCCATACACCTCGGTACTTGCCAGAGTTTGCTCCTGATAACAAAAAAATATATAGAGAGAGAGAGACTTAGCTGCAAACCTCGGAGGCAAACGCTGAGTGTACGGGTATCGAACACAAGCTCTCAAGCATATTGGCTGGAACATATTTTGACTCCCACCAACACAGAGACAACTGACGACTGGAAAACTAGTAGAGACGAGACGCTAGGGACTAGGGCGTTGCTAACACGGTTCATACCACCTGACGTAATACCGTACTCACGTACCAAACACCTGCAGCGGGTTAGTACCACTGGAGCAAGACGATAAGGTTGTCAGCTCACTGGTCTGCCGAGCCTCACACCGACCGCCAGGATTTTGCCCTGTGTCTCGGTGGCCCAATTCGCCCCAGCTCTTGTCTGGAGCTTAAGCCTGCTGGTACTAGGTTACGCCAGTCGTGTCGACACCTAATCAAGCCATCTCGGTCTCCACTGCGGGAGACCATTTGTGACGCTTCCGTTACAAAGGCATGCTCTCTCTCTCTCTCTCTCTCTCTCTCTCTCTCTCTCTCTCTCTCTCTCTCTCTCTCTCTCTCTCTCTCTCTCTCTCTCTCTCTCTCATGGGAAGCTAGTATATTTACCTCTCGCATCCCAGGAGTTCTTTGTAACGAATATCCAGTTGGTGATTTTTAACCCTCGGAACGACGCATTAAAGAGTCTAGCCCAGAGGAATTATGGGTCAGTTTTAAGCGTTAGTTTCTACGCCAACAAGACACATTCAGTTCTATGCGCGAGAGATACCATAAAAACAACAAATAGCCTGGATAGTGCTCTCCAGATAACGCAAAAGCTATACGGCGCAGAAATCAGACAAAGATCCAAGTATGGCAACGCAATGTAACGAAGTTAGTAGAGTAAACCAAGAGTACCAAGTGAGTATTACAAGAGATAGTAATACAGATCCTAAGGAATAAGATAGGAACCCATTGTGGATGATAAAAGCATAGTAACAACCCTGAACAGGTTCTATAGTTCTGTTTTTACACTAGAAAGCAGCGCCACGAATTTGGAGGCACTAATAAGTAGAAGTCATACGATACCTGAATTTACCGTCACAGTTAGAGAAGTATTAACACAGATAAGCTGAAAACTAAATGTAAGTCCAGGTCCTGATCGTTTCCATCTACGAGTAATTGAAAACGTCATACACGAAATTGCCAAACCGGTAACCCATATTCTTTAAAAAAATGTCTCCTAGATGGAATAGTCCCGCAGGTCTGGAGACTAGCAAACGTCACTCCTGTACTCAAAAAGGAAAGCCGTGAATTGCCTGACAGTTTCCGTCCTATAAGCCTTATATCAATCATCAATCATATGTTAATTTCTGGAGTCGATTGTTAGAGATAAAACCGTAGCCTACTTGGAACAACACAGCCAGATCAATGATACACAGAATTGTCTTAGAATCCAGAGATCATACTCTTGAATCTTTTCATAAATCATTCAATATCCACAACAAGGCAGAGGCAATGGATGTAATATTTCTCGACTTCTTAAAAGCATTTGAAAAAGTTCCACATGTTAAACTGATGCTTAAAGCCGGGCCTTGGGGATTACTGGTTGTATAGGAAACTGGTATGAAGTCTTGTTACGTGATAGGAAGCAGAGAGTTGTGATGAATGGTGAATCATCACTGTGGTCACCCGTTACAAGTGGAGTCCCTCACGGATCCGTACTTGGGCCTATACTCTTTATTTATATCAACGATATTGATGTAGGGCTGAAAAATTAGTGTCCAAATTTGCAAACGACACAAATATCAGCAGTGCTATATTAAATGAAGAAGATAGATAGGCTAAGATTAAAAGAGGATCTAGATAAATCGCTAGATGGTCTAAAATTGGTAAACGCCAATAAACGTCCATAGATATCAGTTGCTGCATGTAGGAAACCTCAACAAAAAATTCGATTATGAACTGATGGGCCACAAGATGATAGACACTCCTTGTGTAAGGGATGTTAACGAGTCACTTTCTCCAACAACTTTATATTCTCACAGCATTGTAAGGAAGTTGCCAAGCAGGGGAAAAAATAGGATGTTAAGATTTACTGACAGAAACTTGACATACCTAAGTCTAGTTAGACCCCTACCTCGGAAATACAGTGCAGTTCTCTCTCTCTCTCTCTCTCTCTCTCTCTCTCTCTCTCTCTCTCTCTCTCTCTCTCTCTCTCTCTCTCTCTCTCTCTCTCTCTCTCTCTCTCTCTCTCTCTCTTAAGCAAGGATATTCTTGAATTGGAAATGGTGCATCCAAGAGCAACTAAGGTGACTCCTTCCTTGCTTAACAAACCATATGAGGACAGATTGCTAGAATCATACCTGTTTTTTTCTAAAGCAGAGGAGTTTCCGAGACAAGAAAACAGAAGAAATGCTTAAATGATTCAGCTACGTCGACGTTTGTTTTTCTATCGTAACACTATCACTACCAACGAGAGGAAATGGACTATCACTTAGAGGTCACCCAGTTAATGTGAATCTTACGAAATATTTCTTCAACACTGACGTTATTGACACATGGAATATGCTCCCACAACATGTTGTTTTAGAGCAACACACTTCAAAATTAGGAATGACCATCATTTGTCAATTCTCCAGTATTGGATAATTCATTTAATCTGTCATCAAGACCTAGGGGTATATCATGCTGCCGTCACAACACCAATCTCTCCCTGGCCATGCTGCGGAAACATACCGTATCGCCTGCTTTCAGGGAGCAAGAAAGAATCATTGGATCATCTTCCACATCGGGTGTAATAAGAGATACGGTGAGTCGAGAGGCTGGAGCTCAAGTTTATCCTTACTGTTGTCATCATAACAAAAAATTGAAGAGATACATGATGTTGGTGATGGGATGTATGACATATTTACGTCCAATCTACCTTATGACTTTCCTATACGAATTTCCATCTGGCATATTAGTCCTGCAAAGTATATTTTCTGTTCTAACCGTTTCCTGACCAGTTGTCCTGTCCTTCTACTGGTTTTAAAGGGACTAAGTTTCATTTCTTTTTAAGTAGCGTGAAGGCCAAACCACTTCGCCTGGACCTTGCGTCTGTGGGGGTCTGTGTAACTATGTAATTCTATGTCACGCTCTCTCTCTCTCTCCTGCCTCTAGCTCTTGTTTCGGTCTTTTGGCGCAGGTAGCTGTCTTGTATTTCCACTTCACCCACACGTGGGCTACTGGCTCAGCCCACAAACACGACACTTGACAATGCGTAACTCACACAACTCGTTCGTAATTGTAGATTTTCTTGCTGTAAGCGCCTTGCGATAGTCCAGCCTTTAGGAAATATCTCTCGTTATTGCTCGATAAGTAAATAAATCCGTACTCTCTCTCTCTCTCTCTCTCTCTCTCTCTCTCTCTCTCTCTCTCTCTCTCTCTCTCTCTCTCTCTCTCTCTCTCTCTCTCTCTCTCTTTCAAGGTACCCCTTTCACTCGTCAAGCTCTTAAGAACGTTTACATTTGAGATGCCGTTATCAGAATCTGCTGTTTTGTAATTTGCGAGAAAGGATGATGTTGCGAGTGAGTTTCTGCGAAACCGGTGTCAGCCAGATGAGTACAAGAGTTCTGAAACATAAATGTACAGGCTAAAGATACGTAAAGAGCTCAGTTTCGTAAGGAAAACTCGTTAACATCTTTATTTCCGTAAATTCACTTGAGGCCGTATGCAGAAAACTTCTTAGAATGCTGAAGTATGCTTGACCCCAAAGAATTTTACTTAACTTTAAGAATTTTGCAAAGCATGTTTCTGAAAGCTGCCCTACACTTAAGTATTTGCTTAGCAAACGACAAATATTTTGACCCAAACTGCATTTCATACTTCTTAAATCTTATGCTTAAGTTTTGCTGAGCATCATGCTTAGTCCTTTTCTGTGTGGCACTTAAGTCACCTGCTCAGCTAAGCATGAAAATAAACAGAAATCTAAGAATTTTTCTGCATACGGCCCCTGGGTCGTACCGTCCTCCCTCCGATCATGAGGTGCCTGACCATCGCTTAGTCTAATGCTCAATAAATCGCGGGTTTTCCGATCACCTCCAGGATGCTTGGGAAGGACCAAGTCACACTCTTCATACTGATTACACTGTTGATGAATGCGGGGAGAACCAAAAGTTCTTAACGGCGATATCGTTTTAGGTTTTATCGATATTGATGTAATAATGTTTTATCTTAGTGATAGATGTGGTGCTGGGTATTAGACAATATAGAATATAGTTGAAAACATCTCGGATAAGTAATGAAATATGAATGTTGTGTGACAATGGCTTTCAAGAGATTTCAACTTCATGGACCTAATTAGAATTTGTTACACGTACATCTGCGAAAAATAGCGTGAAGTTGGAAGAAGCTCAACGTGTTTTTGAGAGTGAAACTGGAAGCATCTGGCGTAAATTGAATGGACTGTATGTTTTTAATGATCTATTTAGAACTTACAAAAGCTAAAAGAACCAGAATCAAATGAACGTTCGATCACTTTTCGACGGCCTTTTCAAGTGCGAAAATGAAATGAAAACGGATGGAGAAAGCGCCTGCTATGGAGCTTTTGTCATTCCGCCAGGAGCTGCAGCGGGTAATTTGATATCAGTGTTTGCGCTCCCGTGCCAGCTATGAGAGAGAGAGAATGTTTTTAGTGAGTACTGAGGCAGCATTAGTACATATGAATATTCTTTTTTTTTTTTTGCCACACAAGATTCAGTTTGGCTAAATGTATAACAAAATCATAGTAAACTAAATTATTAAATAAACAGGTATCAGTATAGTAGAGAAGAAGACATTTCACACCACAGTCGCCCAGCATACGCCACTGATTATTAACAAGAGAGAGAGAGAGAGAGAGAGAGAGAGAGAGAGAGAGAGAGAGAGAGAGAGAGAGAGAGAGAGAGAGAGAGAGAGAGAGAGAGAGAGTTAAATAGAGTTACATAGAGCTACATAGATACATAGACCACACAGATCCAAGGTCCAGGCGAGGTGGTCTGGCCTTAAGGCTAAAAATGAAAGAAATGGAAACTTTGTAAGCAGCAGAGGAGAAGGATAGCAAAGTAAAGGCTCTCTCCCCATCCTCCACACCCTCCGGCACACGCAAGCGGGAAAACAGGTAGAAAAAATACCTTTGCTGGATTAATAAGCCTGAAGGAAAACCATAAGGTAGAATGAACTTGAATATGTTATGCATTCCATCACCAACGACATACATCCCTTCACTTTTTCTTATAAGGCCAATACTAAGGATAAACTTGAGCTCCAACCTCTCGACTTACCATGCCCATATCATTCCGAATGGTAAAGAGTGATACAGTAATTCCCAATCACTCTATCAATGCAGGTGTCATGGGTTAATTAATGTTAGTATGATACTGCAACATGACTAAGGAAAAATCATCAGTGGAGAGATAGCATGATATACCACTACGTTATGATGACTGATTCCATGAATCCCTCAGTACCGGAGAGTGACACGTTTCCATTTTCTTTTTTTATGTTAGCTGAAACGGCATGGGCAGCTGAGGTCCTAATCAAGGCCAGCACATTAACGAGACGTGTGGTAATAAAAAGAGTGTTGTTGAGAGTGCAGAAGAGGGAGTTTTGAAATGGTTTAGTCACATGGAGAGAATGAGTGAGGAAAGATTGACAAAGAGGCTATATGTATCAGAGGTGGAGGGAACGAGAAGTGGGAGACCAAACTGGAGGTGGAAGGATGGAGTGAAAAATGTTTTGAGCTATCGGTGCCTGAACATGCAGGAGGGTGAAAGGCGTGCAAGGAATAGAGTGAATTGGAATGATGTGGTATACCGGGGTCGACGTGCTGTCAATGGATTGACCCAGGGCATGTGAAGCGTCTGGAGTAAACCATGGAAAGTTCTGTGAAGCCTGGGTGTGGAAAGGGAGCTGTGTTTCGGTGCATTATACATGACAGCTAGATACTGAGTGTGAACGAATTTGGCCTTTGTTGTCTTTTCCTAGCGCTACCTCGCTAACGCGGGAGACAGCAACAAAGTATGATAATGTAAATAAATGATATATATATATATATATATATATATATATATATATATATATATACATATATATATATATATATATATATATATATATATATATATATATATATATATATATATATATATATGTATATATATATATATATATATATATATATATATATATATATATATATATATATATATATATATATATATGTATATATATATATATGAAAAATAGAAAGAGTAAAGCGCATTCGTATGATTGCATTATCAAGACTGAGCACAAATACAGGGAACCATTATATATTATACCAGCCACCACTACGCGGGGCCGACAAATGAATTAAGAAACAGGTGAAGGGCACAGGTGACCCTCGATGACCTCACCTCTCTCATGTTACAAACTCAGGTTAACATGTTATGGGAAACATATTTAAGATTTTTCCATGGATAAAGTTATCTGATGTATATAAGCCAATATTTTGCTTCACATCAGTAGTTCTACAATGGTTGATAAGAGACGATTGAACAATATATCTATCCATTACTGGGCTATTGTATGTGATAACCTTATCAGTGCCCATCTCATTTTGAGGACCAAAATCTCTAAGGCGAACAGATAGTGCAGTCGTATCTTGACCATACCCAACACGGTTTTTGTTTAACCCGAACATTAAAAACCGTGCCAGATGGACCAGTGTACCTGATTATACTTTTTTCAGGGGATGTTGTACGAAGAAACCCTTCTGAGCAGCTTTAGAATTTTTTGGCAAAACTTTCCCTGGTAGTATTATAATTGTTGAAAAGCTTTTAACAAACCAGGAACATCAAGCAAATTCTCACAATAGTGTAGCACTAACGACCTTTTGTTCACAAAATGGTTCTTTACGATGGACATTGTAGAAATACTCTCTAGCAAGATTACAAGCTGAATCAAGGAATTTCTTGGGATACTGGAATTCAAGAAAAACGTCAAATGTATCGCAAATTTCATCGTCATTGGATTCTAGACTACATATGCGAAAAACTCTGGGAAGCATTCATGAAAATATAAACCACTTTGTTGTGATGAGCAGGGTAGTAAATAGAAAATGTTATATTCTAATAATGCCTTTGTATTGTCTGACTTAGTGTCTTCGAGTTAGGGTTAAACAACATAGTGTTAGGTATGGTCCATAATCTTATATGATATTTGTCCTCCTTGGATACTTTGGTTATCAAAGTGACTGGAGCTGTGTTAAGCGTATCACAGACAAGAACTAAGTAATGGATACAAAGATTGTTGAATCGTCTCTTATCAGATATAGCAGAGATATCAAAATATGAATCAAAATGTTGATATCAATAAGTTAGATAACATTATAAGTGAAAATATTGGTAAAAATGTTTCCCAGAACATAGCTTAACCTGAGTTTGTAACTTGCGCCCTAATCCCTTCACCTCTTTCTTAATTCATTCACCGGCCCCGCCCAGTGGCGGCTGGTTTATTGTATTCTGGTTCTCTCTATCCTTATCCAGTCTTAGCAACGTAATAATACAGAACTTCACACTTGATATATCCGTTTGCTTGAGGATGTATCTACGCCTTACATTTTTTTTTACTTATATATATATATATATATATATATATATATATATATATATATATATATATATATATATATATATATACATAAGTTGGAGCTTTGTATGATATATATATATATATATATATATATATATATACATATATATCATACAAAGCTCCAACAGCCAGGATCGAACCTGGGACCCCTAGTGCAAGAGGCAGGCATGCTAACCGCTAGGCTAAGGGACTGTATAATAGGAAACAACTATTCGAAATACTGAGTACTCGAATACCCTTCGTCTCACAATGGTGAGCAACGGGGTCTATCGGTTGTTTCCGAACAGAACACATAGCCAGCTGATAGCGTTTTACCGAACCTGACTGTACAACGCGGAGTTATATGAATACGAATAAAGTGTATATGAACGCGCACGTTCATAGAACATACAAAGCTCCAACAGCCAGGATCGAACCTGGGACCCCTTGTGCAAGAGGCAGGCATGTAACCGCTAGGCTAAGGGACTGTATAATAGGAAACAACTATTCGAAATACTAAGTACTCGAATACCCTTCGTCTCACAATGGTGAGCAACGGGGTCTATCGGTTGTTTCCGAACAGAACACATACAGCTGATAGCGTTTTACCGTCAGGTTCGGTACATGTTATATTTTTGTAATATTTTCTTAAGCTGAGTCATCATTAGTATGAATTCACACCCTTTTGTTTTAATCTTGTTTTTATAAGTCGCTTCTACAATTGCTCTTCATTCGAATTGAATTCCCTTGAGTCACTTACTCGAAACGTTTCAGAGAAGCAGCAGTTCACAACCAGAGCAAAGTAACCACTGACTTGACTCACGTAAATCTCATGTTTTATGTTTTGCTACATTTGTACCCATGTCTCACACAGTAGTTATTCGGGATCTAATGACCACATTGGCTGTATCTCTGCCTACTATATGCTGCTTGTTGATATCAACTGGTCTATTCATGATCAGTACTTGAATCTATGTTTATATGCAAATTATTTCCGTTAGTATGAAATTCCTTGTACCACACGTGAGTGATGCTGATAGCTGAATGAACAATTTTCTTCCGTCGTTGTTGTAGTCTCTTTTAATGCAGTATTCTCACATGCTGCCAACGGTCTCTCTCTCTCTCTCTCTCTCTCTCTCTCTCTCTCTCTCTCTCTCTCTCTCTCTCTCTCTCTCTCTCTCTCTCTCAAAGAAATTCTTTTTTTTCCGTTTTCTAATTAAGCCGCGCACAACATACTTCTTTATCATGTTCAGTGTAAATTGCAAATGGTTACTGAAGACTGCTTTATGATATGAATGTCTTTATTTGACGGCGCTTTGATTCACTGAATTCGATTAGTGATATGTATCAATAAGCTTGATTATAATCCTTTAGGTTTGTTCTTTTGTATTATCGAAATTGTTTCATTCTCGTCTTCAAACCATTTATATCAAATCCTCTCAAAGGATTTATGATAAACCTTAATAACTCTTTTCCTCAATCCATATTTTTTTCCACTTGTGTTACTAGGGATAATCTCGTTTGAGTTGTCTGTCTCAAGTTTAGAAATGCTAGTAAGGTTTTGCAATCTTGGATTTCTGTCAACAGATCTTTTCGTAAAAATCTCTTCGTCAGCAGTTTGTTTAATCCTTGTGTGGAAATAACAGTTTTGTTCAACGTTGATACAACTACCTTGCTTGTCTGGGTGATTTTCATTACACTGTTCTACGCAATTTTCTCTAATTTTTCTAAGATTTAAAGGTCTCTATTTTCGCACAGAGAGTTGTGTCCTTATTCTATTCTTTACGACATTGATGGAGCACGAAGCTATTTACAAGACTTTCACTGGGAGAATTGGAAGGTATCAGAGATATGGCTGGTGAACAATTGTAGAAAAAGTTAACATAAGTACGTTTGATAAAAACAAAAATCAATTAGGTAACTAAGAGATCTCTTTTGAATGTTGGCATACGTGAAATAATCCCTCATAAGGCATTTCTTAGGCAGTTGAAAATCATGACAGTCATAATTGTGCACTGTCTAGCTTTTAAATGAGCGTCGTTCAGGGAAGACATGGAAAAATCTCGAAATACCGAATGAAGCTTAGAAATACAACTTGATATGAATGATCTTAATTCAGACACAAAAATCATTTTCATTTTTCTCGCCCTGAACGATGAAATCTTAACGACAGTAAGAAGCCGAGAGAGAGAGAGAGAGAGAGAGAGAGAGAGAGAGAGAGAGAGAGAGAGAGAGAGAGAGAGAGAGAGAGAGAGAGAGAGAGAGAGAGAGAGTTCGGAAGTTGATAAGCAAAATCTTGATCTTGCCTTGACTCATGATACACTCTGGTTAATGATTTGTGAGTTGATCATATCATCAGTCTTTAAACTCTGGGTAAATATATCAAGAAGAAAATGGAAGTCCGGTGATACAGCCTGCAGAAGTGGGACTGGACCTTACTGTAGCAAAACGGAGAACTTACTGAAAATATGTAGCATGTTTGTGTGGGCACAAGGGCATGGCACTCACAGTGTTGCCTTCGTAAGTCACCTGTACAGCTGGCAGCTGTGTTAAAACCTCTATAGTAACTGCCAACAATAGTGCTATATAAGACTTCTGTGAGATTAACCAAGTTAAATAGATACCCCAAACTTTGATTCTTCCTCTAACAAATCACCAAAGATTCCCTTCCTTGTTAGTCATGATTAATTCATCGACTGCTGTAGGTAGAAAGGAAAAAAAAAGACAATCTCTGACCCTCCTCCGACTCCTATTTAGCATCGTCTCTGCCTGCAATCATTGCAAGTACGAAGCGTTCCTTTATACAAAGGAAGTACGATAACCTCTCCTCATCATCCACTGACAGGTCTTTCTGCCACTTGGCTAAGGACATCGCTGACGACTTCTGTCACTCCACCTTTCCTCCACTTTCCCGTTCTGACTGTACTATAACTGTCTCTCTTGGAGACAAAGCAACACACTTTAGTTCCTGTTTCTCCTCTAACTCCACCTCGGATGACTCTAACATCCCTCTACTCCTGATGCTCCTCTTACTAATCCTATGCCACTTCCCGTTATTTCTTTTCGGACTGTCAGAAAAGCTCTTCTTTCTTTTCACACAAGCAAGGCTTATGGTCCTGAAGGCAGCCATTCCAGTGAACTGGAAGACTGTGCCTCTGAACTTGCACCTGTGTTTGCTCACCTGTTCCGATTCTGCTTGAAATCCAAAACTTTTCCTTCCTCTGAGAATCATACGTTGGTATTTACCATCCCTGGGAATGGTGCATGCTACAACCCCTTGAACTATTGCCATTTTGCATTGGCTTCCACCATTTCTAGATTCTTTGAATCCCTTTTCAACTTCCACATCCTTAGACATCTTGACTGTCAGTCTTCTCTCTGATCACCAGTGTAGCTTCCGTGAGGTGAGATCCACTGGTGGTATTTTTTCCAATCTTACAAATATCTGATCATCATCTCTGAAAGATTTTTGGGAATCCTATGCAATTGCCCTTGAAATATCCAAAGCTTTTGACAAGATGTGGCATCGGGTTTTCATCTCTAAGTTCCGCTCTTATTATTTCCCACTCTCACTTTGCTCCCTCATATACAACTTCTTCTGTGTCCGATCTATTTCTATTGTTGTAGATGGATCATTACCCCCCTCCCCCTCCTTCCATCGACATCCTTTTTATCAATGATTTTCTATCTTTAACAAAAAACCAAATGCACTCATATACTGACGCCTCAACACTGCAATGCTCCACTTCTTTCAATTTTACTCCTTCTCTTAATCGATCTTCATCTCGTCTCGATACAACTTCCTTAAAAAACTGACTTGGACAGGATACATCAGTGGGGGTAGATGAAATCTGGCTAAGTTTAATGCCTCCAAGACCCAGTTCCTGCTCATATCTCAATCGAAAATTCCTCACAGCTTTCCACTCTACTTTAACGGTTCAGTAACTCTACATCATTACTAGAATAGCTAGGTGTGCCTGTAAGAAACTGGTAGTCCTATTTAGATATCGAATTTTCTTTTCATTTGAACAGTTGCTCCGTTTATACAAGGGATTGATTTGTCCTTGTATGGAGTACTGCTCTCACATCAAGGGTGGTTCTAGCACTGCATCCTTAATTAACAGAGTTGAGTCAAAAGCGGTCCGACTTATAAACTCTCCCAGGCTAACTTCAAAACTTGACCCGCTCACCCTACTCCCCATTGTTGGTCGACTTTACTTTTCTAAAGGCATTTTTTTGTTTTTCACTTCTAAGAGTTGGCTGCTTGTGTTCTCTACAACTAGATAGACCACGCCATACTGCTGTGTCACATGATTACTGTGTGGCCATCAACAACTCAAGGGTGGGCTGTTTTGACAACAGTTTATTGTCTTACTTGCATCTGAGAACTGCGGAACTCTCTACCCTCTCATGTCTCTTACATCTTAAATTACAGGTTTTTCACTTCTTCTAAGTGTTATGAATACTTTCCTTTGTCTAATTTTCTTCCCATCCAAATCCTCTCTATATTTCAATGAAGGCCTGGCCTTGATATGGACATTTGTTCTTGATTGGAGCCTCAGACATAAAAAGAAATCACTTTCCTTCACTGTCTCTATGACCTAGGATGACCTTTCCCCCTAACCACAGGATGAATAAACTGCCAATTTATCTGTCTTTCCTTTCCTGTCCTGCCACATGTCGGAGAATAGATGTCAGGGGTTACCGCTGTCGGCTTCAAAGCACGGATTGCTTTCATCCCCATCTGAACCGCTGCAAGGTCGATCATTACTGCATTTTTTTTTTCCTTTGGACGCAAATGCAGCACTGTCTCGTTACCCAGTGTTGCTTGCTCAATGGCTCTGAAAGAATGAAAGGTGGGCAGGTATACAGGGATGTGACTTGTGAGTGTGGAGGAAATACACGCAGTCACGACTACTGAGACTAGATTCATATCGTGGATCCGGCCTTTATATTTACCTCGTTGATGATGACAGAGCATCATAATCATCATCATCATCATCAGATGAAGTCAGATCCCAATTTTCGCTGGTGGTTGTCCCCGGCTCCATGGATGACCTAGAGAGCGGAATTGTTTCACGGTGGGTGGGTTGCATGTGCCATTTTTGCCCCACTGGTGACCGAGAGGAAAAGGAGGAGGAGGAGGAGGAGGAGGAGGAGGAGGAGGAGGAGGAGAATGGCTTATTGTGCTGTCTACATAGTCGTACTGATAGTCACAGAAGTGTGCAAGAGAATACCTTCCTTCCCTACCTGCCTACCTTCGTCAGTAGGCAGGGATAACACATATTGCTCAGGATATAACTTGATTCTTTGATTATACTTGTTTCTCTGTGTTGGCACGTACGTTAGAGTGGTGTTGATCGTGGGTTCATCAAGGAATGTTTATGACCAATTATTTGAGTACCTTTTGAAAGATTTTGTCTCAGGCATTTCTTTTTATATTTTTTTCACCCAGTAGCACAATGAATAGTCTTTCCATCTTACTTGCTGGTCTCCCGTAAATTTCGTGTGATGTCGTTTTTGGTGTATCCTAAGACATTACGATGCACCTTCTAATTTTCCTCTTTCTCTACTTTGCTAAGACGTTTTTGATGCCTTTTAGTTGCTGCCAAACTTGAATTATAATGTATCTTTTTTCCTCTTTCTAAGCTATAGATTTTGTGTTCTAATCACTTAGAGAGAGAGAGAGAGAGAGAGAGAGAGAGAGAGAGAGAGAGAGAGAGAGAGAGAGAGAGAGAGAGAGAGAGAGAGACGGTGGAACCGAGATCCATTCTTCGTTTCTTTCTTTTTTTTTCTGAAAACAATTATCTAATCTCTTCTATAATAGATCTATTATCCTTGTGTTTATGACGTTACGAGGCAGCTCACTCAAAGCTGATGTGTACCAGACGTGGCATCAAATAGAGCATCTCTGGCTGTGTCCCTATTGACATCTTTTATCTGCAGGATATCAGGTTCTTATCCAGGTATTTCTCTCTCACGCAGAATCCTGTGCCCCAGTGCCTTAATAGGTCCCTCGCAATTATTTCATGGGATTTGTCTATAGTCTCGTTCCCCCGTGGACTGCAAAACAACAAATGGCCTACACTGTCTTTTTGCAACTCTTAACTTAGTTCTTGATTCCTGTAGACTTTACATAGTCTTTGATATCATATTCAGCCTTTGTTACCTTTGTACCAAAGCCTTTGTTACCTTTGTACCTTTGTACCAAATTCGATTCGAATTTAGCGTTCCTAACCCTGACGTTCACTTAACATCGGAGTTAGATGAAGTATCGACTTTCTCATATAACTCAACAAATACAAAGAAAGGCAAACGCATGACAAAGTACCTCATGAATAGAAAGAGGTCCTTAACCTTACCATATCTCACTATGAGATCAGGGAAAACTCGTGAAACTGGAGCCACTGCGTTTACTACTCAACTCTAGGTGGAGTTCTAAGTCACATGCCTGAACAAAGTAGCAATAAACTGAAGGGTCTTATGATTTCGTAAAGGTTGTGAGAGAGAGAGAGAGAGAGAGAGAGAGAGAGAGAGAGAGAGAGAGAGAGAGAGAGAGAGAGAGAGAGAGAGAGAGAGAGAGAGTAGCCTACCAACGATTACGTATGATGGAATTCTACCAGAGGCAGGGCTTACGCATAGAAAGAATAGAAATCCAGAACGTTATTCGCAACAGCCAACTCCATAGTGGCGAAACCTCATCAAATACGCAGTAACGCTGTTGTAACTTCAGGGACGGCGGGTATGAACATTAATAACAAAACAAGAAACAAAGACGAACTAAGAAAGATGTGTGGAGCTTGTCACCTGCCAGCATAAGGGAACACTTAACTGAGGTCTAAGATGATGTGACATTTTTAGAAAGACAATGTTGCACTTCGTCCTTTGTAAAAATACTTTGGTCATTAAACCGAGCATTCAGTTAAGATATGCAGGAAAGACACTGAATTCACGTTCGAGAGTGAAATACCATTTCTTGGAGGGGAGTCGTTCGGTCTGCGTTATAATGATGAAGCATCAGGTTTATATGTAGTATGAATAATGCTTTAGACAAGTGAGGGAAAGTGTTGTTAGGTAAATCCTTACATCTCTTTGTCTGTCAGTCTATTTGTCAGTCGGGAAAAGGCTGCCCAATAATACCATATAATGAGTCATATGATACTGAGAACTTTCAGTTTATGACACAGAAAAACCTTTAAGTACGACTTCAAATTACATACTCGACATCATCAATTTCACTACCGGGCATATCGGTGCGACTTAGGATGTAAAAGCAGGTACATCCTTCATATGAATGATAGATATTCACAAACAGAGAAACACTAAGATAAACTTTAGTTAACTAATTTACTTCACTTTTCGTGAGATATATACAAAATCTAGATTCCCAGCACACGAACGAAAAGGGTAATCTTCCATTCATGTTATCACGACATGGAGCAGGTGTGTTCCACGTGCACGCCATACGTCCCCTGGCATGTTCAGGCCCCGAACACGCAAAGCATATTTCACTCCATATGTAATATACTTGATCGCAGTTCTCCTAGTGTTTTTGTTTTCTCTAGTGTCTCCTTCAATGGGGATCCGACATTTCACAGGAAGCTGGCCACGTCCACTGGGAGAGATCACAGGTCAAAAAGTTTAGTACGTTGCGTGTTTATATCTATGTGACGTGATCTTTGGTTTTCTCTTATACATATGATCTTCATGACAGAGGGGCCAAGTTCTGTTTTGTGACACGAGTCAAGATCACAGGGCACTACTGTGTGCAGCTATGGGACCATAAGTTTGCTTGGTTCTCGACGTCTTGTGTTATAACCAACAAGCCTTTTCCTCTCACGTCCCATAAGATCTATCATTTGTTTTGGTTTACTGTACATACTTCATCTGTTGTCCTGGTGTTGGACAACAGTCTATTCTATTGTCATATGTCCACAAGACAGTGGTACACAGTTTCAGGCTCAGGTTATAACTGATATTGGTTCCTTAGGCAGTTGGATCATCGCCCTAAGTGCTCTGAAATCCACCACATTTCCTTGAGTAAATTTTCCTTATACATCTGATTATAATTTGGCATTTTCTTTCTTAGGTTGTCAGAATTATATTACACATATCTTTATACCATTTCTTTTTCACTTGATGTGCATGTTTCATCAGTCTATATCACTTATACATCACTGTTAAACTATTCTCACAGTTAGCGTAGACTTGTTAGATACTGTTGATCAATCTGAAAAGGAATTTCTTGTCAGTTCTCTTGTGATGAAAATACCGACGTACGAATGACTAGATGAAAAGATAACGAAACAAACCATATCAGTTGATGTCTCGCTTATAACGTTTCTAGATCTTTCTTGAGCAGTGCAGGAAATTCATATGGACAGCATACGACGGTTTTCAGACATTACACTTTCCAGACCTTCTTTGTCATCCTAATGGGTGATCCTACACGTTGATCAAGGGCAAATCGGAAGGCACTGCAGGAGGTAAACTCAGTTCTTTTTATAGAAAGTGAGGCCATAAGACACGTGAATATTTTGCGATTTTCTTACCTCCTCCATCAAAGATATGAAAAACAGGTGACGCAACACAAAGTTCACAGTTGTTAGAATATGACAGAGTTTCAAAGTTTCGTGATGTGATGGGTTAATGCATTACATAAGAGGGCTGAAACCAGGATACGACGCATTGATACATTCATTGTGATGGAGTAGACCTTGGGAACTGCAAGGTAATGTAGAGAACCGGAATTTAACCATCATAGCCCGAGTGGTTGGCATCAACTGCCAGACTGACAGGAAACATTTTATGTAAATCTCATCCCATGAACAAGTTGTATGTGTGGAATTATATACATGAAATTCCATGCTAATTTTCCTGTTCATATTAGCTTAGTGCATCATGTTGCAGTCGGCCTTAATTAAATATTAACTATCTGTGGAAGAATGTAATTCAAAAGCAAATTCATTCTCGTATACACAAATATATATATATAAATATATATATATATATATATATATATATATATATATATATATATATATATATATATATATATATATATATATATATATATATATATATATACATATATATATATATATATATATATATATATATATATATATATATATATATATATATATATATATATATATATATTTTCTTTCTTTCAAACTATTCGCCATTTCCCGCGTTAGCAAGGTAGCGTTAAGAACAGAGGACTGGGCCTCTGAGGGAATATCCTCACCTGGCCCCCTTCTCTGTTCCTTCTTTTGGAAAATTAGAAGAAAAAAGAGGGGAGGATTTTCAGCCCCCCGCTCCCTCCCCTTTTAGTCGCCTTCTACGACACGCAGGGAATACGTGGGAAGTATTCTTTCTCCCCTATCCCCAGGGATCATATATATATATATATATATATATATATATATATATATATATATATATATATATATATATATATATATATATATATATATATGTATGTATTACCTGACTTTTGCTAATGCCGCTTGTGGCTTGTGGCTCATGTCTGCAACTTCTTTTCTTTCTTTTTTGTGTACGTGTACATAGAGGACTTTTCACAACTTATAATGGTGAAATGTGGTTATGTGATTTATATATGAAAATGTTAGTACCAGGGTTTGTGAGAACCAGATATGTGTGGAAAGACCTTATGACCGATTTAATGTGTGAAAGGGGTCAGCCGGACTCATATCAAATAACGCTGTATACGTCCAAGAAAAAAAAAAGTATTTTTTTGGCGAGGTAGAAAATTAAGGGCCTTGCACACTTCATGCAGACACCCTCTGCCAGGTCGCTGAGATATTCCAGCCCGTCAGGAAAAGCTGTTGAAGCTCTAACCTCAGTGAAGAATAATAATGATATTACGATTCAGAACAAGTTCCACTTAATGGATGAAACGCATCTTGACGAACCTATGTTGGCGACTCCCTCGTCAGGCATGAAACCAAAGTGTGTTTTGCATGGTTTACAATGATGCTTTTACCCAGGGTCAGGACCGATAGCGATATCAAAACGTCTGACGAATTTACTGTCGAATATTCGGCTGTATCAGTCTACATTGCTCATGGAGGAACGTCTAGGAGGTAAATGCGTAGAATTAAAGACGAACATAAAAGATCTCGTCATATCTAACATCCTCCCAAAGTATGACATAAGTGTACCGTGTTAACCTTCTTCATGTGGGACATTGCACTCATGGGCATACCAGTGTCGTGTGGGAAATGGTTCTCGTAGTTTTAAATCTGGCGATTTTTAAAAACACACAGTATGATTGCTAAGGTAACCATACCTGCCACGGTATATGATACATTTACCCACAATTGAAAAAATTACCTTTCCCCTTTTCATGGTTCTGACCTGTCTTCTACTCTCTTTCTTCTCTCTACAAAAATCAGTAAATATATCTATAGATAGATAATATCTATACCTCTGTCTAGATGTCATTCTTTCCCCTGTGTCCCTTCATTAGCATAGATATGTTCGGCATAAGTATACCCTGCCTTCTGTTCTGAAAACTCCACATAATCACCACGACAAAACCTGTGTACTAAAAACTTTGGGAAAGGAGGGGGGTGTTAAGAGCTGCAGTCATTTTTGCCTGTAAACAGTTATTTCAATATACAGCTTTTTTTTCTTTCAGTTTTGCGTATTACCTTCATATCTAAGATGGCTTTTTCTATGACTCTCTATCAGCCGGAGTTGAATCAAACGCCTTTCGTCTCATTTATTTTTCAGACATTTCTCTCCAACATCCATCTCTTTATCATGACACTGCAACCCTCAACTTATTCTACAGGTATCATTTTGACTACTGCTCTCGTGAGCTGTCTGCATGTCCCCTTGCCACCAGGACCTGAATTCGTTATGTGCGCCTGGTTGCTGCTTACCACAGTTTTTTGTGGGGACCAGCCACACGACGATTGACCGTTATGAGATCTTTATCTTCCCTTGAACTGCAAAGCTGTGCATTTCTCTTCTTTTTTTCGTGATTTCGTTTATATAGTAATGAAACTCTAAAATAAATCATCCCATGGCAAAGTTAATATAAAGACAGTACGTGCATTCAAAAACTGATTAGAAATCTTTTCTTTGAAGGAAACAGGTACGCTAAAGAAAAAGAAAACAAAAGATTATAACATTTACGTAGGAATCTACGGTATGGACCAACAGGTCTTCTGTTATCTGTTTTCTCAGTATATTCTCATATATCTTATGTTGGATATATGACGTTTATACGCATACCTTCCTTTTAAGTCTACAGTCAAATATTTCATAATTATTGTTTATAGATGCCGTTATATTTGGCATATCTTTTATGATTCAGAATGTTTAGATATACTCGACAGTATACCCCACTCACTGGTCCACTGGTCTCTGCATGATATGCTGATTATATTACAAGATCTTTATGAGACAATTGGTCTCTTTGCACTATCAACGAGATGTCCTTGCATCAATATTGGGAATTTAAGCTTTTCTTTTTGATTACTCTGTGGGTTTTCGCTTTCCATTTTTTGTCATATTCTATTTTCTTGTTTGTCCTCTTGTAATCTGTAATTCTTGTACTGTTCATTGTCACACAACTAGGCTCTTTCATTTTTTCCTTCACTGAAATCCATCAGAATCACGTCTCCCCATGTGCATCATATGTTTAGAATTTCTTACAGTTTTCCTTTTTGTCCATCTAGTTGCATGATATTACTTAACCTAGCATGATTAACGGTGTGTTTTACTGTTCTCCTTGTCTTCATATAAGCCATATATCATTATTCCTAGCAGTAATGAGGCTAATGCAGTTCCTTGTATTACCTCTGAAAGAAATCCCTTTTCATCAGACGTATTTCCACTTTCTTTTACTTTCAACTTTCTATTTGTTACAACTCCTTGACCCATCATCCAAACAAATCTTCTATGTACGATTCAGATACTTGATGTAACATAATTCTGGACTTTATCTTGTACAAATGCCTTGGTAAAGTCTAGGAAAATGGTATCCGTTGACGCTCCCTTACAGTAGAGTAGCCTCGCATTAAGTTCATGTAGTGTGCTACCAGATGTCTGTACTCTTGATCGGCACGAAGCCTTAATTGCCTTTATTGACATATTGATTTCTGATTAGATATTCTAATATAAGTTTTTGAACACTCTTCCGATATCTTTGTCAGTGGAGACGACAAAATCAAATGGTTATTTTTACAAGTCTAAGTCTTCCTTTGTGTATTCGTGATGAACGAGTTCATAGACCTTCTTCGCTTTCCCAGCGTCAACCTCATACATTTGATTGTTATTATTGCTATCATTATTATTATCATCATAATCATTATCATGATTATTATTATTATCATTATCATTGTAATCATTATTATTATTATTATTATTATTATTATTATTATTATTATTATTATTATAAATATTATTATTCCTATTATCATTATTATTATCATTATTATTATTATTATTATTATTATTATTATTATTATTATTATTATCATTATAATTATCATTATTATTATCATTATTATTATTGTTATTATTGTTATCATTATCATTATAATCTTTCTGTCTTTTTTCGGGAAAACAGCTGTTACTCTGGTCCGGGAGCAGAGTTTGAGTGGGTACGTAAATTGATTTTGTTATGTCACATTCAGTAAATATTTATCCGTGATTCCATACCTCATGTACTAGATACTTACTTGCGGTCGTCTTTAAATTCTTGTCTCCCTCTTTATAGTTCGACCTTTTTCTTCTCCGCCTTGTACATACTTGAGAATAATGGTATTTCATTATTTTTCCATGTTAATGATGATACTTTCTACATTTATTTTTTGGTCCTCTTTTATACGATTCCAGTTTATTGTTTCTGCTTGGATAACTGATTTCTCCTGCAGCTTCTCTTCTCTTTTCTGATCTTAAAAAAAAAGAAATATCCATAGAAGATTGTCTTGGGAAAATGAAGAAAAAGCTTTGAAAAGTGGAAAGACATTCATTGACAATGGTAGATATGTTATAAACGTAACTTTTTCTTGAAGATTGTTTACGAAAGAGGAGATTGATATACAGAAACCTTGATAATTCTAAAATATACCCCCGTTCCTATTTAAGATAACTACATATGATAATGAAAGATGATTATCCAAAAAATATGAAAGTAATCAGTCCCTAATTAACCAGAAGAGATCTGCTGAACATTCGTGTTAATATTTACAAAAGCCCTGTGCGGTGTCACAAGGGAATGAGTTTCGGTAAAATAGAATTAAAAACTCCTTTTGAATGTGGAAGATCAAACTAAGATAAGATAGACACTGATAATGACCTGGTAACTACAAAAGCATTGATAACTTTTAACATTAAAGTCGTCAAGGTATGTTCCATTGGTATGATCAATCAGGATCCCGGACTCTTCCGTGTTCCAAGGTACATCAGAACGATTCCGACACGGTCGACAGCAGTAACTCCGTCACTGGAACAAGCCAGGGACAGTGACGTTCGGGTGATGGCGAGACCAAACGTTTTCTTTAAAGGCACTGTTGACTAGACAGTAATATGGGTCATGACATTCCTGGTCACTTTTGAACTCAATTTTGTTACTGAACTCGGCAAAATCTAACCTGGTTGAGGCTATCTTTGGTCTAATTGGCTTCTCTAAAAAGATTTCTAGGATGAGCATACGTTTTCCAATTTCCACAATACCAGAATCAAACCAGAGTATGAGAATGAATAACTGCTCGCCACACCTACGTCACCTTAATATGCGAGTGGGATAGAATAGAGATATTGTACAACTGTGCAGGTAAATTCCTTACTGCTCACCAGCAGCGGACGAGAAACTATCACCATCGTCTGTGTCCTGAGTCGTACCAAGATGATGTATATGCTGTCACTGCAGGCGTCCAGGAAGAAATGGAGAGCATCTCCATAAATGCTTATGTGATATAGTGACGCCTGTGTTCTCCATCTTCATTCTCTCTCCTTCTCTATTGACCTGTCTTTCGCTGAAACTCACGCGAAGGCCACCCTACACGCTCCTGCCATCAAACCGACTTTAAATAAGGACTGCTTGTCGACCTCTCAGTAGCTAGCTGCATGGCGCAGTCCATGCATGATATGGGGTATTATTACACCCCATCCGAGCTAACGGGGTCATATTTCACGGCGTTCGAGATCGGGGCACTATATATCCCAGAGCATCTGGGGTGATGATACATAACTTATTGCATACCATAATAGCCCATCTACATAAGGTGAGCATATAACATTACATGATGGGAATGATATATATTTCAGTTAATAAGAAAAAATACATCGTATTACGAAATTTGTATCGAGGTAGATACCTGACGTAAGTAGTAGTATTCAGTAGTTTGAGAAATGAATTAAGAAGTGAAAAAAGTTCTTGAATTCATAAGTTCGGCGTTTAAATACAAGTCTTTGAAACTAATTTCTATTGTTTATAATTCAAATGGTTCGTCCCCAACTTGAACACTGTCTTCAGCTTTTGTCATCCTACATAGAACAACCAAGATGATTCACGTACTAAGAAACAAATTCTGTGAGAGTTGACTGGACGACTTAAACTTGTCTAACAGAAAACGCAAGGTTAAGAGGTCATGTAGTACAGGTACTAACGAAAAATATCAAAGATTGACAATGTCTACATATGAGGCTACTTAACGCTATGTCTGGCCGATTTGAGTTGTACTAACAGGAACAAGTTCGCGAAGAAATGTTCTAATGGTATAGAATGAGATAAAGGACTTTCCTTCAACAGGATCGTTAACATGTGGAACGTTTTACCATTTGAAAAATTGAGATAAAGAACATAAATTGGTTTAAGAACGGGTTTAATAAATACTTCCCTCTAAATCCTCAACTGAAATTATTTACATCTCCTTAATTACATGTAAAGATTACAGTTATTTCCTTTTAAATCATCTGTATGTCTTTATGGCCTAAAGTAACATCACAGGTTTATGATCTCGGCCACTAACGCAAACACAATCGAGAGGGTCGAGTGGTCTCTGGCTGTCTGAATTCATTTTGCATTCCAGATATGTGCTTTTATTCTTTCTTTTCACTCTCACCATACTATTCTTTCTCTCTGATTTCTTGCACTATCACGACCAACCTTTGCGATGAAAAAATCGGAAAATATAATTGATGATTATGATAATATCAGGATGTAAATTATTGTTTTATCTCAAGGTAAGTGACAAACATGAAGTGCATACAATATGGATCTGATAAAATGGTAATTGTAAACCTGTGACTCGAATGGACATGAGCTCTGACTTTGAGGCCAAAGACCAGAGGGTTGGTACTAACGGGATGATAAACAAAAGCGACCAATATGATAATCATCCAAAAATAGCGCGTCTTTTGCAAGATTTGTTCGACCTATCCGACTTTAGTATCATCCATGCAGAGGAGAGGTGCCACTTGCATACGTATGCTATTTCTATAGAAGATAGCTATATTGAACATGGATTCTAGATGCATAATTACATCATCCTTCTAACAGAGATAACCATGAAGAATGCTGAAGTTGATTTCGTGATTTCTAAGAATCATCTTGTGTCCCTCGTATCTTACTTAGCACAACCTTGTTTTGGCGATGATTCCCTGTGACTGTGAATGGGGCACTGCCAGCGGCCAGCGTAACTCTGAAACTACTTATCTAATCACCGTAATGGTGTGACAGTGAAAATCCTCCTCCAGAAGTAAAGATAATGGACACCAACGTAACGTAACGTAACGCCAATGAGGGACGAGCGAAAATTAATAAGCATAATAGGAGGAGAAGGAGACGTTGAGAAAGATATGTGAGGATGGTAGTGATGGCAATGTATGATACTTGAGATGTAATGTACGTTTTGGTGGTACAACTTCCCACCATTACTCGTCCCACCCGGATCATCAGGGAGACTTACTCGTCCTCGCGAAGGCAACGCATGAGGAAGAAAGGAGTTTTCTTTCCAAAGTTTTCCACGTCCTAGAGCTCTCTCTCTCTCTCTCTCTCTCTCTCTCTCTCTCTCTCTCTCTCTCTCTCTCTCTCTCTCTCTCTCTCTCTCTCTCTCTCTCTCTCTCCGTGAACCGCAAGACTTATTCAGAACTTACATATTCATGAAGTATACCTGGTGTACACAGGTACATATACTGAAAGGGAGATTTGATTCGTGGACAACTTTTAACCACCTGGGAGTCCCCAACATCTCCATTACCAACATGACTTGTGGGTACGTCTTCAACCAGTCTATAAAATACATCACTGTGGCGATATGTTTAAACCTTTACCATGTACTATCAAAGGAAATTGATATAAGTCATTCACCTCCATCCATCCCACGATCCGAACCCAGGTCAAATACTCGACAATCTGGAGCATGATAACTTGCTCATGAAGGTACAAAAGTCTCCCATCTGAAACCGTCTTCTATGGTCTATGAGATCCCTCGCCGCCTTTCGTAACCTTATGGGTTAAGGCAGACGCGACCGCTCTCAGTTCTTAGAGGACTTCCCAGGGCACTACTGTGATATTTCTCACCATCTGCTACGGACTATCACATGAAACTCATGTAAACCATTCATCATCTATGCTCCCCACCGCCGGCTGGGTTTTCCTTATACAGGATATTCAAAGTACACACTGGTGATAGGTATTACTAGAAATTGTATGCATCATAAGAGTCCCCAAAGAGTAAAAGCTAAGACGAGGTATATATATATATATATATATATATATATATATATACATATAGGGGATAGGGGAGAAAGAATACTTCCCACGTATTCCCTGCGTGTCGTAGAAGGCGACTAAAAGGGAAGGGAGCGGGGGGCTGGAAATCCTCCCCTCTCGTTTTTTTTCTTTTTTTTTTTTTTTCAAAAGAAGGAACAGAGAAGAGGTCCAGGTGAGGATATTCCCTCAAAGGCCCAGTCCTCTGTTCTTAACGCTACCTCGCTATCGCGGGAAATAGCGAATAGTATGAAAAAAAAAAAAAAAAAATATATATATATATATATATATATATATATATATATATATATATATATATATATAATTTTTTATTGTTATTATCATACCTAGTCGCTGTCTCCCGCGTTAGCAACGTAGCGCAAGGAAACACGAAAAAATGGCCCAACCCACCCTATTACACATGTATGTGCATAAACGCCCACACGCGCACATATACATACCTCTACACTTCAACGTATTCATACATATACATACACAAAGATATACATAAATACACATGTACATATTCATACTCGCTGCCTTCATCCATTCTCGTCGCCACCCTGCCACACATGAGACAACACCCCCTTCTCCCCGCGCGCGCGCAAGAGGAAGGCCTAGGAAAAGACAACAAAGGCCACATTCGTTTTCACACTCAGCTGTCATGTGTAATGCACCGAAACCACAGCTCCCTTTCCACATCCAGGCCCCACAAACCTCTCCACGGCTTACCCCAGACGCTTCACATTCCCTGGTTCAATCAATTGTCAGCACGTCGACCCCGGTATACCACATCGTTCTAATTCATTCTATTCCTTGCAAGCCTTTCACCCTCCTGTATGTTTAGGTCCTGATCGCTCAAAATCTTTTTCTCTCCATCCTTCCACCTCCAATTTGGTCTCCCACTTCTCGTTCCCTCCACCTCCGACACATATATCCTCTTGGTCAATCTTTCCTCACTCATTCTCTCCATGTGCCCAAACCATTTCAAAACACCCTCTTCTGCTCTCTCAACCACGCTCTTTTTATTTCCACACATCTCTCTTACCCCTTACGTTACTTACTCGATCAAACCACCTCACACCACACATTGTCCTCAAATATCTCATTTCCAGCACATCCATCCTCCTGCGCACAACTCTATCCATAGCCCACGCCTCGCAACCATACAACATTGTTGGAACCACTATTCCTTCAAACATACCCATTTTTGCTTTCCGAGATAATGTTCTCGACTTCCACACATTCTTCAAGGCTCCCAGGATTTTCGCCCCCTCCCACACCCTATGATCCACTTCCGCTTCCATGGTTCCATCCGCTGCCAGATCCACTCCCAGATATCTAAAACACTTCACTTCCTCCAGTTTTTCTCCATTCAAACTCACCTCCCAATTGACTTGACCCTCAACCCTACTGTACCTAATAACCTTGCTCTTATTCACATTTACTCTTAACTTTCTTCTTCCACACACTTTACCAAACTCAGTCACCAGCTTCTGCAGTTTCTCACATGAATCAGCCACCAGCGCTGTATCATCAGCGAACAACAACTGACTCACTTCCCAAGCTCTCTCATCCCCAACAGACTTCATACTTGCCCCTCTTTCCAAAACTCTTGCATTCACCTCCCTAACAACCCCATCCATAAACAAATTAAACAACCATGGAGACATCACACACCCCTGCCGCAAACCTATATTCACTAAGAACCAATCACTTTCCTCTCTTCCTACACGTACACATGCCTTACATCCTCGATAAAAACTTTTCACTGCTTCTAACAACTTGCCTCCCACACCATATATTCTTAATACCTTCCACAGAGCATCTCTATCAACTCTATCATATGCCTTCTCCAGATCCATAAATGCTACATACAAATACATTTGCTTTTCTGAGTATTTCTCACATACATTCTTCAAAGCAAACACCTGATCCACACATCCTCTACCACTTCTGAAACCATATATATATATATAAATATATATATATATATATATATATATATATATATATATATATATATATATATATATATATATATATATATGTGTGTGTTTGTGTGTGTGTGTGTGGGTTTGTGTGTGTGTTAGTAGTTTTGATGCACGAGACCGGGTTATAGTGATGGGTGATTTGAATGCAAAGGTGAGTAATGTGGCAATTAAGGGAAGGATTGGTGTACAAGGGGTGTTCAATGTTGTAAATGGAAACGGTGAAGAGCTTGTAGATTTATGTGCTGAAAAAGGACTGGTGATTGGGAATACCTGGTTTAAAAAGAGAGATATACATGAATATACGTATGTAAGTAGGAGACACGGCCAGAGAGCGTTATTGGATTACGTGTTAATTGATAGGCGCGCGAAAAAGAGACTTTTGGATGTTAAAGTGCTGAGAGGTGCAACTGGAGGAATGTCTGATCATTATCTTGAGGAGGCGTAGGTGAAGATTTGTAGAGGTTTTCAGAAAAGAAGAGAGAATGTTGGTGTGAAATGGGTGGTGAGAGTAAGTGAGCTTGGGAAGGAGACTTGTTTGAGGAAGTACCAGGAGAGACTGAATACAGAATGGAAAAAGGTGAGAACAATGGAAGTAAGGGGAGTGGGGGAGGAATGGGATGCATTTAGGGAAGCAGTGATGGTTTGCGCAAAAGATGCTTGTGGCATGAGAAGCGTGGGAGGTGGGCAGATTAGAAAGGGTAGTGAGTGATGGGATGAAGAAGTAAGATTAATAGTGAAAGAGAAGAGAGAGACATTTGGACGATTTTTGCAGGGAAATAATGCAAAGAGTGGGAGATGTAAAAAAGAAAGAGGCAGGAGGTCAAGAGAAAGGTGCATGAGGTGAAAAAGAGGGCAAATGAGAGTTGGGGTGAGAGAGTATCATCAAATTTTAGGGAGAATAAAAAGCTGCTTTGGAAGGAGGTAAATAAAGTGCGTAAGACAAGGGAACAAATGGGAATTTCAGTGAAGGGTGCAAGTGGGGTGATAACAAGCAGTGGTGATGTGAGGAGATGGAGTGAGTACTTTGAAGGTTTGTTGAATGTGTTTGATGATAGAGTGGCAGATATAGGGTGTTTTGGTCGAGGTGGTGTGCAAAGTGAGAGGGGTAGGGAAAATGATTTGGTAAACAGAGAAGTGGTAGTAAAAGCTTTGTGGAAGATGAAAGCTGGCAAGGCAGCGGGTTTGGATGGTATTGCAGTGGAATTTGTTAAAAAAGGGGGTGACTGTATTATTGACTGGTTGGTAAGATTATTTAATGTATGTATGACTCATGGTGAGGTGCCTGAGGATTGGCGGAATGCTTGCATAGTGCCATTGTACAAAGGCAAATGGGATAAAAGTGAGTGCTCAAATTACAGAGGTATAAGTTTGTTGAGTATTTCAAGGAAATTATATGGTAGGGTATTGATTGAGAGAGTGAAGGCATGTACAGAGCATCAGATTGGGGAAGAGCAGTGTGGTTTTAGAAGTGGTGGACGATGTGTGGATCAGGTGTTTGCTTTGAAGAATGTATGTGAGAAATACTTAGAAAAGCAAATGGATTTGTATGTAGCATTCATGGATCTGGAGAAGGCATATGATAGAGTTGATAGAGATGCTCTGTGGAAGGTATTAAGAACATATGGTGTGGGAGGCAAGTTGTTAGAAGCAGTGAAAAGTTTTTATCGAGGATGTAAGGCATGTGTACGTGTAGGAAGAGAGGAAAGTGATTGGTTCTCAGTGAATGTAGGTTTGCGGCAGGAGTGGATGATGTCTCCATGGTTGTTTGATTTGTTTATGAATGGGGTTGTTAGGGAGGTGAATGCAAGAGTTTTGGAAAGAGGGGCAAGTATGCAGTCTGTTGTGGATGAGAGAGCTTGGAAAGTGAGTCAGTTGTTGTTCGCTGATGATGCAGCGCTGGTGGCTGATTCATGTGAGAAACTGCAGAAGATGGCGGCTGAGTTTGGTAAAGTGTGTGAAGGAAGAAAGCTGAGAGTAAATGTGAATAAGAGCAAGGTTATTCGGTATAGTAGGGTTGAGGGACAAGTCAATTGGATGGTAAGTTTGAATGGAGAGTGGATTTGGCAGCGGATGGAACCATGGAAGCGGAAGTGAATCATAGGGTGGGGGAGAGGGCGAAAGTTCTGGGAGCGTTGAAGAATGTGTGGAAGTCGAGAACATTATCTCGGAAAGCAAAAATGGGTATGTTTGAAGGAATAGTGGTTCCGACAATGTTATATGGTTGCGAGGCGTGGGCTATGGATGGAGTTGTGCGGAGGACGGTGGATGTGCTGGAAATGAGGTGTTTGAGGACAATATGTGGTGTGAGGTGGTTTGATCGAGTAAGTAATAATAGGGTAAGAGAGATGTATGGTAATAAAAAGAGTGTGTTTGAGAGGGCAGAAGAGGGTGTGTTGAAATGGTTTGGTCACATTGAGAGAATGAGTGAGGAAAGTTTGACCAAGAGGATATGTGTGTCAGAGGTGGAGGGAACGAGGAGAAGTGGGAGACCAAATTGGAGGTGGAAAGATGGAGTGAAAAAGATTTTGAGTGATCGGGGCCTGAACATGCAGGAGGGTGAAAGGCGTGCAAGGAATAGAGTGAATTGGAACGATGTGGTATACCGGGGTCGACGTGCTGTCAATGGATTGAACCAGGGCATGTAAAGCGTCTGGGGTAATCCATGAAAAGTTCTGTGGGGCCTGGATGTGGAAAGGGAGCTGTGGTTTCGGTGCATTATTACATGACAGCCAGAGACAGAGTGTGAACGAATGGGGCCTTTGTTGTCCTTTCCTAGCGTTACCTCGCACACATGAAGGGGGAGGGGGTTGTTATTTCATGTGTGGCGAGGTGGCGATGGGAATACATAAAGGCGGACAGTATGAATTATGTACGTTGCATATATGTATATGTCTGTGGGTGTATATGTATGTATACGTTGAGATGTATAGGTATGTATGTATATATATATAGGTATGTATGTATATATATATATATATATATATATATATATATATATATATATATATATATATATATATATATATATATATATATATATATATATATACATTCATATATATATATATATATATATATATTCTTTTTTTTTTTTTTTATATATATATATGTATATATATATATATATATATGTATATTCTTTCTTTCATACTATTCGCCATTTCCCGCATTAGCGAGGTGGCGTTAAGAACAGAGGACTGGACCTTTGAGGCCCCCTTCTCTGTTCCTTCTTTTGGAAAATTAGAAAACTGAGAGGGGAGGATTTCCAGCCCCCCCCCCCCCCCCCCCCCCCCCCCCGCTCCCTTCCCTTTTAGTCGCCTTCTGCGACACGCGGGGAATGCCTGGGAGGTGTTCTTTCTCTCCTGTCCCCAGGTGAGGATATTCTGTCAAAGGCCCAGTCCTCTGTTCTTAACGCTACCTCGCTATTGCGGGAAATGGCGAATAGTATGAAAAAAAAAAAATATATATATATATATACATATATATATATATATATATATATATATATATATATATATATATATATATATATATATATATATATATATATATATATATATATATATATATATTTCATACTATTCGCCATTTCCCGCATTAGCGAGGTAGCATTAAGAACAGAGGACTGAGCCTTAGAGGGAATATCTTTACTTGGCCCCTTTCTCTGTCCCTCTTGGAAAATTAAAAAAGAGAGGGGAGGATTTCCAGCTTCCTGCTCCCTTCACTTTTAGTTGCCTTCTACGACACGCAGGGAATATCTGGGAAGTATTCTTTCTCCCCTATCCCCAGGAAAAATTTTCACCTCACAGTTATTCAAGAACAGAAACAGCTTAGATCCTAAGTACTGTGCTCAGTAGGACACAAAGGCATTGCTAAGAAGTCTTGCAGTAATCCTACCATGTAAGGGAAGACTACAAGAACATATTCTTTTACTTATTCCCCTTTGCCATCTTTTAATGTAAAAGAGCTAAATGATTTTTTTCTGCAATTGCCTTCTAAATGAATGTTGAATTTACTTTGTTCGAGAAAAGAGCAATCAAATATATTCTCAGACAAAGATGCGTTTTGCTTATCACAATCAGTACATCTAGATACACCTACTAGAGACAAAAAGAAGGAAAACGTTTCTATAGAACCAAGTGCTTCATAGTGAAAGTTGAAAGACCAATAGTTTGAATGCAAAGGCGCTCAAGTCCCTGATTCCACACAGAGGTTTGTTAAATGATACAAACAACAAAAGAGCCATCAAGGACTCGATGGAACTGCTATTTGGAGTAAACATTTCAATGCAACATGTCCATTACTCATATAATACATTTGGTATATTTGATTGGCAATTGACTGCATTTATAAATTATAACTAAACACTGTGATAATTTGTATTGCTTGCTTTTCATGTATGAACCATCATACGAGATCTGATGAATATTTGCTACCAGTAAATCTATCAATAAATTTGGAATAAAAAATTGCATTGTGTCTTCCTTGATTTACCCCATAGCAATCACCCTGTGATATTCCACCGTTCCTATCCTGCACTATCCCAACGTTCCTGCACTGAACCATCCCCACTGATCCTATCCTGCACTATCCCAACGTTCTGCCCTGAACTACCCCACTGATCCTATCCTGAACTATCCCAACGTTCTTGCCCTGAACTATCCCACTGATCCTATCCTGAACTATCCCAACGTTCCTGTCCTGAACTACCCCACTGATCCTATCCTGCACTATCCCAGGGTTCTTATCCTGAACTATCCAACTTTTAACTACTTGAGCTCTTCCATCAACCCCGTCTCACCAAAAGACAGTTGGTACCTAAGCCATCCTATTGTTCCTGGCCTTGTGTCTGTCACCGTTCGTGCCCTCTCATTTATCATCCCGTTTCACCCCTAAGCCAACCCTGTCATCTTGCCTTGAGCTATCCAGCCAATTTTCCCGTCGTTGTTTCACTGTTCGCACCATGGGCCATCAACCCGATCATCTCTACCTTGCCCACCGATTCTCCCATGAGCTATACACAGATCTTGCCTTAAACTATCTATTTACCGTCTCTGCCCTGAGATGTCAAGCCTTTGTTCCCTTGGTTACCTCACTACCCATCCTTGAGCTTCGCCACGCATCTTGTTCAGAGCACTACACCATTGCCTCCTTAAAGTATAATATCGTTTCTGCCCGAAGTCCTTCCCTGAGCAAGCCACGTCTCCTGTCCCGAGCTGCCTAACGTACCTCATCCGAATCATCTTCTGTCTGTATCTCGATCCATCCAATTATCATTCCCTGAACTATGCACTTTTCCTGTCTTGATATATACGACGTTCCATCCCTGACCTATTCGCCGGTGCTGTTCTGGCTACCCAACATAATTTCCTCACCATAACCACAACTATTTGCTCTGTCTTGGGCCAGTAGTCTCTTTATCCAATCTTTTAATGTTCTTTCGTCATTGCCGACACAGGCCATGGCTGCTGCTGACTGGCTCTTCTGTCTGCGATTTGCCATCTTCAGCGCAGATTTACCTCAAGATATGAGTTCTTTCTCCCCTATCTACACTTGCTCTGTCTCCCTATATTTCATTGTCTACTAGAGTAACTACAATACCGCATTTTCCAGCCCATCATACCAGATATGCCGCTTCCTTCCAACTCCGTCCCTGCTTCCCGCTTATACGCTTCCCCTCTTGCATCTGGAGCTCCAAGCCTCGTATGTAGCATCTCTTATCAATCGTTTATCTTGCATCATCCTATCCCTTAGCTCCTGCTGTTGCACACTCCCCCCCCCCTTCTTTTATTCTTATTCCTCTCTCTCGTCTTGTATCCTTCCTTTTGCATCCTTCTCCTCCGTCATCCTTTGTCTTCTGCTTTCCCTTTGCTTCTCGTTCATCTTGCAGCATCTCACTTATCCATAACCCCCCCTCCCCCACCTAATATCACATGCTCAGGCCCTCATGTCATCCTTTCTCTTCCACCCAAATATTCCCATCTCTTTGAGAAAATTGCCTCGGCCTTCCCTCTACCAGGCGCCCCTTCCAGCCTGCCCTTCCCTCCTACCATCCCTTCATCTAATCATTATAGTTCCCGCTGCTCCCTTCCTGTAGCAACTGGCCAGAAGAGAAAGTTTTGTCACAGGCTCAGAACAACGGTGAAAGTCCCTAACCCTACCACTGTCATTTAGAGGAAAGAGACTTATCAAAAGTTCTACTTTACATGTTCCCAGGGGATATATGTCGAGTTGTATAGCTAGCCTGGCACTATAGCAGGTTGGGGACGGTGGGTTACGGTGGATGTGGAGCGACAGAAGAAAAGTGGCTCGAGGCTCAGAAAAAAATCTTATTCTCCTGTCTAGAAAAAATACATTTGAAATATCCATCTTTATCTTTCCTTGGAAAAATGAACGCACTACCTTCCCATTTTGGAATGTTCTAGGAGTCCAATGCTAAGACTTTAGATCGAGGATCACTGTAACGACTATCTTAAGAATCCAATGCTAAGACTTTAGATCGAGGATCACTGTAACGACTATCTTGAGATACCTCAATATACGTGGCTAACTCTCAGCCTCAAACCCTGAGAATCATGTTCAGTGCCTGAGATTCTCGTATTCTAAGCAGTTGATCTGATAAAGAAATATTAAAATCAGACGAAAAGAGTACTGTTCTCACATCTGGGGCGGATCTAACCCTACCTACTCACTAGGTGACTCGAAGTCAAAGCATTAAGTCTTAACTCATTTTCCCTGCTCTAGGTTCTCGGTTCCCTTTCCCTAGTCTATAGATATTACTTTGGTTTCAGCTCCCAAAACCTGTTGTTTAAACTGTTTGTGGATGTGATGGTAAGTGAGGAAAATGCAAGTGTTTTAGAGAGAGGGGCGAGTATGCATTTTGCCAGAGGTGTGGATGCTGGGGAGATGGTTCAGCTGTTGTTTGCTGATGACACGGCGCTGGTGGCAGATTCGAGTGAGATATTGTAGAATTCCGTATCTGAATTTAGGAGAACGTGTGAAAGAAGAAATATGAGAGTTAATGTAAATAAACAAGATTATTAGGATTAGTTTGCTGATGACACAGCGCTGGTGGCAGATTCGAGTGAGTTATTGTAGAATTTCGTATCTGAATTTAGGAGAACGTGTGAATGAAGAAATATGAGAGTTGATGTAGATAAACAAGATGATTAGGATTAGTAGTGCTGAAAGACAGGTCACCTGGAGTGTGAGTTTGAA
>NC_092241.1:36344796-36379796 GCF_036320965.1 Panulirus ornatus | reverse complement strand
ATCTTATTGTATACAAACGTACGGTAATCGGGAGTGATCATGTTTCATTTTTCTTCGCAGTTATATATATATATATATATATATATATATATATATATATATATATATATATATATATATATCCCTAGGGATAGGGGAGAAAGAATACTTCCCACGTATTCCCTGCGTGTCGTAGAAGGCGACTAAAAGGGGAGGGAGAGGGGGACTGGAAATCCTCCCCTCTCGTTTTTTTTTAATTTTCCAAAAGAAGGAACAGAGAACGAGGCCAGGTGAGGATATTCCCTCAGAGGCCCAGTCCTCTGTTCTTAACGCTACCTTACTAACGCGGGAAATGGCGAATAGTATGAAATATATATATATATATATATATATATATATATATATTCCAACATATATATATATATATATATATATATATATATATATATATATATATATATATATATATATATATATATATATATATATATATATATATATATATTCCAACATATATATATTCCAACAATGTTGTATGGTTGCGAGGCGTGGGCTATGGATAGAGTTGTGCGCAGGAGGATGGATGTGCTGGAAATGAGATGTTTGAGGACAATGTGTGGTGTGAGGTGGTTTGATCGAGTAAGTAACGTAAGGGTAAGAGAGATGTGTGGAAATAAAAAGAGCGTGGTTGAGAGAGCAGAAGAGGGTGTTTTGAAATGGTTTGGGCACATGGAGAGAATGAGTGAGGAAAGATTGACCAAGAGGATATATGTGTCGGAGGTGGAGGGAACGAGGAGAAGAGGGAGACCAAATTGGAGGTGGAAAGATGGAGTGAAAAAGATTTTGTGTGATCGGGGCCTGAACATGCAGGAGGGTGAAAGGAGGGCAAGGAATAGAGTGAATTGGAGCGATGTGGTATACAGGGGTTGACGTGCTGTCAGTGGAGTGAATCAAGGCATGTGAAGCGTCTGGGGTAAACCATGGAAAGCTGTGTAGGTATGTATATTTGCGTGTGTGGACGTGTGTATGTACATGTGTATGGGGGGGGGTTGGGCCATTTCTTTCGTCTGTTTCCTTGCGCTACCTCGCAAACGCGGGAGACAGCGACAAACTATAAAAAAAAAAAAAAAAAAAAAAAAAAAAATATATATATATATATATATATATATATATATATATATATATATATATATATATATATATATATATATATATATATATATATATATATATATATTGTCTGCAAAACTGAAATGCGTTTCCTGCAGAATGACATTGCTATACTTTTTTTTCTCCAAGAATACTCTTAACATTAAACTTGCAGGTGTTTTATGTACTCAGGTTGAGCCGCAAGTTTTCCCATTAACTTGACTTTCACTTAAGGTGGTGAAAAAGACGTGGAACTAATACCATTATTGTAAGGTAATGGACGGGGAAGGTAATGGGGACAGAATTCTCACTGAAAAAAATACAGGACGAGTTTAAATAAGAAGGAAGTTACAAGACTCGAGGGACTAGCACGCCATTCTGGCCAAGTAATGAACGTACAATATACCAAGTGTCTCCATTATAAGAAGGTAATGGGACGCCATTGTGGGAGACGGAAGTGCTTGAATGAACGGAGGGTGAGAAGCGTAAAACTGAAAGATATGCCTAATCAAGAACAGAAAATGAGAATGACTCTGAGAGAGGACGTGAAATTGATGAGAAAAGGATATTATTATTATCATCATCATTATTAATTGTTATTATTATAATCATTACTATAAAAACAATAACTGATATTGTCATTTCGTCATAATTACAAGTATTGTTGTGATTATATTGTTATCATTATTATTATTGTTATCATTATCATTGTTATCATTATCAAGTGTGTGTGAGGCGAAAGATGAGATAATGAGGTGCAGAGAGAGAGAGAGGGCACGACGGGATGGTATGGAGGAAATAGAGTTCTTTAGGTCGTAGACGTGACAGCGGATGGAACGGGCAGACTAAAGTGATCCACAAGGTAAGAAGGATCACACCGGGACTCGAGTGCTTCGGGAGTACGTGGAAGGGAAAGTCGGTGTTTGTAAAGGCAAATATTGATAACGTTTGAGAGAATGGCGGTTCCGACAGTGTTGTATGGATGAGAGCCTCGAGCCCAGGATGGAGGGGAAAGAAAGAGGGGTAACTGTGTTTAAATGAAACGCTTCAGGACGATATATGGTGTGAGGTGAGCAGATCGTGTAAGAAACATCTGTGTCAGTGAGAGGTGTAGTAGCAGCAGGAAGCGCTGTCTGAGTGAAAAGGCCGACCAGCGAGTGCTGATATGGTTAAGACATATGGTGAAGGTGAGTTAAGAAAGACTGACAAAGAGGTTTACCCAAATGTGGAAGGAGGAGAAGAGGGAGACCGTAAAGGTGATGGAAGGATGGAGTGAAGGATCCTTTGGATTATCGGGGTTTGAATATCTAAGATGAGTGAGAGACGTGCATGATAGAATTATTATCATGATTATTATCAATAGTAGAAGTAGTATTATTACTATTGTTGTTGTATATATTTTCCATTGTGATAATGATCAAGCAACCCATATATGTTATGTAGCATTAAACAATGTTTTTCCTTAGTGATTTTTTTTTCAGGTGCAACGGCCATGCAGATAGCAAATATCCTGAACGCTATCATCAACGAAGCAAAATTCAAGAGATAAATGAGGTTTGCAGACACGAAGAATGCCTGGTCCCGTAGCCGAACTGCCATACGTTTCTTCGTGGTCCAATTTTATCCTGTCCTGGTTTCATACATAGCAATTTTCCATCGTTCATATTGTTCCCTTGGGAGTTGGTCGATGCGTTGCAGTTATGAAACAGTTACCTTCATACGCATTACATCGAATTAAGTCTTGTTAGGTAAGGTCTCAGTTTATCTTAGGTATTTTCTCAGTTTCTATTCATGCTAGACACGTTCTTGGTTAATCTTCTTAGATATGTTCTCAGTTTCAGTTCTTGTTAAATATGTTCTCAGTTTCAGTTCTTGTTAGATATGTTCTCAGTTTCAGTTCTTGTTAGATATGTTCTCGGTAGCTCATGTTAGATATGTTCTCAGTTTCAGTTCTTGTTAGACACGTTCTCAGTTTCAGATCACAAAGGAACCGTCTCCTACCAGAATTAACTGGAGGAGTTACCCTCTTTCTCTACAGCAGTCTTCCTATGTACATCGTCTGTCCACGTACAATTTACTACACATTTTCTAAAAGTTTCACTCTCAGTTCCCTGGCCTTGTACTACACTTAACTCTACATTACTTCTAACTCTTCCATCTAGCCAAAGTTCACAATTCATCAGCAGTTGCTCTCGATTATTTATTACCTTTCTTATTTACCTCCTTTCAATGCCGTTTGGTCAAGCATCAACAGGGTAATCATCATCACATCTACTCACACAGCGGTGCAACGTACCATATGTCATTAAGTGCTGCGAAGTCTCTCTCACACGCTTGATTACGAGCCATTACTGCCGTAGTTTGATAGTGCCAATATTGGCGTTTGTCGCTGGTGCACAGGAGAACATATTGAATAATCGTCGCTGGCTGGAACATGGAGCCTCCTCGTAGCTCCCAACATACTAGCCAAGATGCATTCCTGCCATTCTATGTTATTTCGAGCAGTGTTGTGTTAAGGTATGGGAGATGCTTGCTTAATCAGTTGAATTTTACCCTTCTTAAATATATATATGATGTGATATTCATAGTTTTGATACAGGAAGTAGAAATAGGTATTAAGGTAATCTTTAGAAAATGTAAGACAAAATTAATTTTCTTTTTTTCCAGTTTTCTTTTGATATCTTGTAGAGAATTTATATCAGTGTTGATTCTCAGAGACAGCAGCATGTAGTTTATGTATGACATTTTGTCCTGTATCATACTCCATGCAAGGCTGCGTCACAAGCCCCAACAGTGCATCTTGAGTCAAGCAGGGATGTATATATTCCTCACTAGGCAGTGCTGCATCATACGTCTGGCAGCGCCCTGTAACAAGCTGGTAGTGCATTGTTACTCACCAGGCAGAGTTGTGTCTCAAGCCGGGCAGCATTGCACCACACACCAGGTAGAGCTGCATCAAAATCCCGGTTGGTAGTGCCGCTTTATGAGACCAGTAATGATGCATCGCACACAGGCAATGCTAAATCATACACCTGGCAGTGCAGTGTCACGGGCCCGCCAATGGTGTCTCACACACCAGGCAGTGATGCGTCCCTTGCCAAACAGAACTATGTTGCAAATCATGTAGGACTACAATGAGTAGCAGATAAGACAATATCGTACACCAGGCAATGTTGTACCACACACTAGGTATCATAGTGATGCATTAACCCAGGTAGGACAGTCTTACAAACCAGGCGGGTATGCCCCAGTTATCAAGCAGTCTGCAACATAAACCAGGCCACAAATACCACATAACAGACAAGGTAGTGCCATAAAACCAGGCATTGGAGTGCCACTAGCCAGTCAGTGAAGTCACACAAACCAAACAGCGTATCGCCACAAACCAAGCAGTGTAGCGCCACAAGCCAACTGGTTCAGTACCACAAGCCAGGTAGCGTAGCACCACAAGCCAATCAGTCTAGTGCCACAGACCAGACAGTGTTGTGTTGCTACAAGCCAGGTAGGATGGTGCCACAATCCAGACAGGGTAATGCCACAACCTACACAGTGTAGTACCAAAAACCAGACACTGTAGTACCACAAGCCAGGCAGTTCAACGAGACAAAACTAGGCAGTGCCACACAAGAATTCAAGCAATGCTGCATCACACGACCGACAGTGCTTGATCATACACAGGTCACCACTGCGTCACACAACAGGCAATGCCACAGCACATGCCAGTCACCTCTCTGTTATGCATAACGTAGTGAAGCACCAGGCGTCACACAGTGCTCCGGGTTAGTGCCTGGCAGAGTAATGCACTGTATTAGGCAGCACTGGTGATATCCATACTAGTACCATCATACAGTGTTGCATGACGAACCAGCTTCCGCTGTGTCATATGTCGAGCAATGAAACATCATGCAATATCAACTGAAGTGCTAAATACAAAGCTATGTTTTGTCAAGCTCCAACTAATTTTCCAGCACGGACTTATTAATGCTGTATCATGTGCTTGAAATCCCTACGTTCATTTATCTAGCATCCCCTATGACAAGTGTAAGAATACTATTATTTATGAAAGAGGGTCTTTTACTTTGATATCCATGTCGATAATTTGTTCGGCACTGCTAAGTCATGTGTCAAAGGGTGTTGCGTCAAGTACATGCGTCAAAAGGTCCTGCGTCAAATAAATACCTCAAAAAGTGTTATATTTAAGACAAAATCTTGGTTACGTTATTCAATGAGCATTGCTCGGTCTCCTGTTAGATACTACAGCTCCATATTCCAAATCCTTGATAGCCCTGAGTAATATGACACATACTGCTCATCACATGTCAGTTATTGCTGCGTCAAACACCTGGCAGACCTGAGCTATATGTACAGCATACAATGATTCAGGCAGAGTTGCCCTCTTGCAACCAAGCAGTATTGTCTCCCTTACTGAGCCGAGTTGCAGCATATGCGAAGCAACATCTGGCAATGCTATATCAAGCGATGCGTTCCTGTGTTTAATGTGGCAGGCACTACTGTAGCACGCGCTGTGTAGCACTGTGCAGTATCTAGCAACAGGTAAACCTTTTTGTTATGCGTCAGGCAGTGTGCTGTGTTAACAGGGACGCAGTGTTGTTTCAGTTGTCAGATGCTATACCCCAGGCCAAGCTGCACTCCATCACGTGCCAATAATTGTTGCAGTTGCATCGAGCAGTGGTGTATTACGTTTCAGGCAATATTGCTTGCTATGCTAAGAAGTGTAGAGTCACATATCAAGTACTTCTCCGCTGCTTTTTATCTCCCTTACTATCACAAACTGTATCGAATTGTTGATGCTTGCATTTATCTGCTTCCATACCGACGGAGCGCATTAGATAATGCTGCATTGTGAGAGAAACAGTGCTTCATTCCACATCAGGTATTGCTTCATCGTGCATCAAGGAACGCTGCATCTGCAGAGTGACTCCTCCCACGTCAGATAATGCATCATGCATCAGATAATGCCAGTTTTTACACCAAGCAATGCTGCATTTACCCTTCAAGCAGTATCTCAATATTCAAACCAAAACTCGAACTGACACAATACTATCGAACATGTCTTTAAGGTTATCAAATTTTTTGGTCTAATGATACTTGATTGGAATTTCTTCCAGTTCTCAATAATCTTATATGAAGACTTGATATCTTTCTCCTCCAACAGTAACATGACTATTACTCAGAATTACATTCAGGATATTCTTGTAACAGCATCGCTTTGTATTTCAAGTAGATCTTTATGATTTATTCCAGGAGCACGTAACCTTCGGCACGCGTGCCAAAGATGAAAGGCGAGGAGACTTTTCCCGGTTCGCGAGGAGAATTCGTCTCATGGTTGCTGATGATTAAAGTTATCAAGATCTGAAAGTAATAACTTCATATAATTTGCATGATCGATTTTAACTGTATCAATACACTAAACTTATATTCTAGAGAACTTATGTATAATCGTGTATATAGATGAAGCCCAACAGCAATATCAAATGTACGTTGAAGTTATAATATTACATCCTACATGCGTAAAAAAAAAAAGAAAGATGGTGGTACGCGCTGAAAATCTTGAGAGTAGAGCGAAAAGTTGCTAACCTCTGGCTTATACCGTCCAAGTTAATCAGAATTCTAAAAAAAACTTTTATCAAGACCCCGTCGCAGATTGCGCTCTCCTAAAGAAAACACATCTGATTTGTTACTTGTATGATAAGTGAATCAGAACTGAAATTAGTTTTACTGCTTTTCTATATCTATATCTATATATTTGTTCAAACCTTCTTCTTCTTTTATTCAATTTGCAGACCAGGACTAAACAGTGTATTCAAGAACTGGCATCACTAGTGCCTGGAAGAATCAGGATTGTTTCTGGCGTTTCATTTCGAAGTTTTAAGCTGTAAATTTTTGTGATGGTTTAATTCTATCGTGACTGATAAACACTGTTTTGTGTACTTTAGATCGGTCCTGATGAAGACTCCAAGATTATATTTCTTTTGACGGCGGATCTCCAAATATATATGTTTATTTCAGCATCTCCAAAAAAATTACCTTTAGATTTTTTACGTTAATTTTTACGTTAATTTCCGTCGATGAACCATGCACGAATCCATGTACATAGTTCGTCTCCTAAGGTATGTCATTCTGGTTTACCCAGTAAACTCCTGTGTTATATTTCATCGAAAGCTTTTGAAAAGTTTAACATTGGGATAGCAAATTAATCATATGTTATTACTGTGTCTTCATCTAAAAAGTTTGAAGTCTCTGGTTATTTGATCTTTTTATCGTTTTAGCTAAAACTTCTGTGAGGCTAATTTGGCGGTCCATCAAGGCTCATAATATCCTCCTTTCTTTTATACATCTCAGAATATATGGTAGAATGGCACTGCAAAAATATCATTGTAGCCAGAATGGTAATGGGATCTTTTATGGAGAATCAAGATCCCTAAACCTTCACTCAGTGACTTCTTGTGGTGTCATCTGAACTATAATACATCACAAAGAACAATTTCTTTACCCATTACCGTAGACCAAACAGTACTTGTCACATGCTGAGTTAGGGCTACAGTACTTGTCACATGCTGAGCTATGGCTCCAGCCCGTGTGGCACGTGGTCAGCATTCTCCATCCATTTCGTAGTTATTCAAGAGGCCTCATGGTCGTAACTAGGCGATTTGCTCACCAAGTCCACGGTTTATGACTGCATAACCAGTTACGGGCGATAAATGTAAAGTTATCACCACCTGACGATTTTCACTTAATGACATAACGTCTTGGGGAACGACGAGAGAGAGAGAGAGAGACGTCTAAGCTGATACTACGTGTATCTTTACTGTACTTACTTATAATATCTTGCAAGACACAGTTTACCCAGGAGTAGAGAAAGTTTTCTCTTCATTCACTGCGCTAATCACTCTCTCTGAGAGGACGACTGATTCTTATCAAGATTTGTGGCCTTTCTGGATCTGTTGTTTTGCTGAAAACTTTAATGAAAAAATAATCTAAGGTTATGGTATTGTTTGGGATGTCACTGATATAAACAAACTTTTCATAACTATGCTGAAGCACTTCATTAACCGAAGGTTTGAAGTGTATCTTTATCTAGAGTTGGTGAATATCATGAAATATATGAGAGACGAATATCTGGCATGAGTACTGGGTTGAAGGAGAGATTATGGAGTTCAGATCGTTGAAGAGAAGCTGGAGATGTATGTACAGTTTCAGAGTTGTGTACAACGGAAAGCGATGAGATGTGCATGAAGTGACTGAAAGAGAAATCACATCGAAATTTATCTAGTATGGTTATAGATAACGGCACCTGTATGGTAGTATGTCTGAGAATCTAAGGTGAAGTCAGAATGATATGCAGCGAGCGGCAAATATAAGATAAAATAAAAGGAAACCGAAGATAACTGTAGAGTAGCTGGGATAATTTGAAATATATACGTAAACTAGGAGGATGGATCGATGAATTTTGAACTAGGAGATGAAAACATAAGAGAGTACTAGCAAACAGAACTAAGTCTGAGCAAGAACGCTTTTTATCAGAGGTACCACAGGAATTTTGGCTGACTTCATTACGGTCTGTTATGTTGATATTCAAAAAAGAGGACAAAAACAAGTACGAGAAAGCATAGCAGTGGGATTTGAAGAGGACACCGTATTACGATGATAGGATCAAGAAAAGACAAAGAAAAGATGCAAGGTTTAGATATGATAGATATGCGGATAAAGGAAAGCTTGATGGAATTCAGCGCGGAAAAATTTGAAAAACTAAATCATGGAAAAGTCGACAGCCCACAAAGAGCTTGTAGGAAAGGAAATTTAGGCATCGAAAAATAATGTGAAAGACCAAAGGAAATTTACAAATGGGAAGTTGGAAGTTGAAGAACAAATGGGAAGTTTGAAGTTGAAGAACACAGTGCAAAGATAACATTAGTAAGTCAGGTGGAATAACAACTTTCTTTACGATACGTAGAAAACTAATGATGAAAATATTTAGTATACATAAAAAGCAAAATGAACAGTGCTGTGTCGATGGCGGGAGAAAAAATTATTTTGATGAACGAGAAAAATTCACAAAAAACTTCAAAATCAAAAGTAAGAAAAATCTTTAAATGGATTGTTTCAGTAAATGAGAAAAGTGCACCTGCAAAATTTTGAGAGGTGCAAAAGAAACATGAACAACTATGTGAGGTGATGAATGATAAGAACTAAAGATAATTTGCTTATACTGGCAACTTGTCAGCAAGCAAAAAACAATAATCATGTCCAGAGAAATAATCTGAAATATATCGCGAGGGTAGTTTAAAAAAGAAGTGACCAACAAAATAGACGGAGAGGCTCTTCAATGTGCTCTCAAAAGAAAAAGAAAACAGAAGCTACACGAGGAGTACAGAAACCTTTAAGAAAAGAAAAGCTTTGCATAACACATGGCTTAAACGGTTCCCCGTGGCTCCTGAGCTGACAACAGTGTAATGTGCGTGGCAGAATAGAATGATATTGTTATTGGATAAGCGGCAACCACGGCTAGAGCGATCTCCACCTCTCTCTCTCTCTCTCTCTCTCTCTCTCTCTCTCTCTCTCTCTCTCTCTCTCTCTCTCTCTCTCTCTCTCTCTCTCTCTCTCTCTCTCTCTCATAGATACATCCGGAATGTGACAGAGGTATAAACACACACAGCTTCCGAGAACGAGATCTAATTAATGTAACACCAACCATACCAGCTTTGATATATATGTGTGCATATCCTCAACGTGTTTTGGTTACATTAGATTTTCATAAGACGGCTTTGCATAGCTTATGACCGAATGATCAATATGTCTAGATTGTGGTTCATCTCCATCAATTTGACTCATCGATTCCGACCAAGATTATTCAGTGCCTCACGGGTTAGTTTTCCCCCAAACCTTCGACCCTTCCAGTAATGAGGATAAAGTAAACAAATTGTGTATTTCTCAATATGAGATTTCAGAGGAATACAAAGACATTCAAACAATAACAAACCAGTGGATTCCTTTGGGGCTGTTTGTGATAGTGGAAGTGATATGAACATCATAGATCATTGTGATACGAGCAGAAGTACGCACATATTAAAAAGAGAAAAATGTTATAAACTTTTCATGTTGTTATCAGTCTTGGCAATGAAGGGAAATATTCATCAAGTCTATTCTTAAAAGTGTCTATGGCACTACTTTCAACCACTCTAATGGTCAAGAAGAAAAGTATTTCGCTTCATTTGTGGTAAAACGTTTGCCCACGTATTTATAACCATTACTAACGAGTAAAATTAGACATATCTATTCCTATACAAGTCGTTCGATCGAGATTATCGAGGGTTTTGATAATTTTGAATGCCTGTATCAGATCACCCCTTAACCTTCTCTTTTCTAGACTAAATAGATTTAAGGTATTTAGTTGGCCCTCATAGGAATTGTTTCTCATTCCGTGAATCATCTTGGCAGCTCGTCTCTGTACTCTTTCTGTTCTGTCTATGTCTTTTCTTAAGTAGGATGGTAGAGAAGGTGAACACAATAATCAAGATGAGGACGCACGAGTGACTTGTTATGTGCACGTTTTCTTGGCTTTAGATCATCCGAGATCATTATGCCCAAGTCTTTTTTCCTCATTTACTTTTTGCAGTTCAACAGAATTCATACTGTAACTTGTTTTTCCATTCTTACTACCTACATGTAAAACTGTGGAGTTATTGGTATTAGAATTGATTTGCCACCTATAAGCCTAGTCCATCAGTTTTTTTTACGTACATTCAATTTCTACTGTAGATCTATTTCCCACTACAGTAACGTATGCGAATTTCGATATTTTACAATACAGTCCATTATCAGTATCATAGATATACACATGAAAAAGAGAACTGGTCCCAAGACTGATCCTTGTGGTACACCATTTGTTACTTTTAACCATTTTGAGGCTTGACCATTAATCATGACTTTGTTTAAGGTCAGTTAACCAATTTCCTAACCATCGAGGTACATCCTCATCTATCCCATGTAACTTTATTGTAACTGGAAACCTTTACTGAATGCTTTCCGAAAATCTGGGTAGATAACATTAGCTGCTTTACTTTTTAATACATGTTGATTATATGATTAAAGAAAAGAAGCAGATTTGTCAAACATGAATGATTTCGTTGAAAACTATGATGAGACTCATTTCTTAAGTAATGATCTTCTAAATGGTTTAAAATCTCATCCCAAATGATGGTTTCCATTTGCTTAACAACTACAGACGTTAAGCTGACTGGAAGATAACTTCCGGGTAGTAATCTATTTACCTTTTTTTTTTTTTTTAATGGATGTTACATTAGCAAGCTTCCATTCTTCTAGAACTTTCCCCGTAGCAAGTGACTTATGGAAGAGAGCAGTCAAGGGTTTCACTGTCTCATTTTTCGCCTCTTTCTTTGTCCTCGAATAAAATTTGCTTGGGCAAGTGGTTTTCCTTTCATTTTCATTCAATGTGAAGCAAAATGTTTTTTCCTCTCTTTTTATTTTCGTTTTCATTCATTTCCATGTGTAACAAAATGTTTTTCCTCTCTGTGGAACTGGATTCGGGACATGAGCTATACCTTCATATCTGGGCAGCAATCAAGATATAAGTCACTTCCTACGGCTTTCTTAAATGCTACAGATGAGTTCCCTGTACGTCGCTAAAATTTCTTCTGATTTCCCACTGACCATATTGTTTGCCCCGACCTGGACGACAATCGTCGAATCCTCGAGAATGTTTGAGACAATGTCATCAAAACTTCCCACGAATATCTTCCAACTTTACACTAGTTAAGCAAAAATTTCTTCTCTTCTTCTTAACACAGAACTCCTCCTGGTCTTGATCTCTAACTAAGGAATCCCCATTTTGGAACGATGTTTTCATCATCCTGTACTTCATCCTCCAGTAAACTAAAACTCTTCTGTCGGAATCTCCCTCTGCTGAACTTCTGCTGGTCAACAAGTCTTCCTAGCAGGCTGGAAGGTATATTCATCATCTAACTTCAAAGACTTCGTCTCCACAAAATACAACCCATCTTCTAAGTTCTCCACTTTATTAGTCACCAATGATTCGCTCTCCTGTACATCGACTACTTTCTCACTGATTCATCCTAACATCTAGATTCTCTGATGCCTCAATATTCTCCTCCATAAGAGTATACGTTTCCCACCACGGAAGTTTACACTCATGCGTGAGTAATGATGATCCTTCTTGATAAATGATACACCATATTACCGAGACGAATTTATTTGGTTCTTGGCAAAGTGCGAACGATTTTGTACTTTAACACGTCAAATCGTCATAACTTCTTATTTCAAGGCACACTTGAGCAATTTGAACGGCACACCAGCAACATTGATGTGGCGCATCGGCTGGGAACCATAGGTGTAGGTGCTTACTGTAGCAGAAATGACAACTTCTTCATCTGAGAAAATAATGTTCCTTTTGAAGTGACGGACGACGCTTGAAAAGCAGATGGTCCTTTAGGGACCATGATCAATGCTGACCGCGAGATAATGATGACTGCTGCAAGTGTGGTTGACACTGCCTGTGCTACGTCTGCTCTGGAGGACGATCCTGGAGAACAGATAAAGGCTAAATGCTAACGTTACGACCTCTCTCAAAGACGAAAATTCCTTCTAATGTTCTCGGTGAATCGCCCGTAGCAGCTGATGGTGCTAGGTGAATAGAAGCCTCTATTTCAAGCTCTGCGATGATGGCTTCCCTCCCTACTGAGGAGCAATTTAGCCTCTTGGTACCCATCGTGCGGATCTGCTAACGAGGACGGGATTAATGAACGGAAAACTCAGGTGAGCTACGGTAATGGCAGAGAAGCCAGAGATAACGATGTCTCTATACTTATTACGCGAAATTTTGGCTGGAAGGCACACGTCACTCCGGGTCAAAAATAGAGATGTAAAGAGGTCAATGTTGAAGTGAGTAGGGTCGACTCTCCCTGGCTTAACCCTCAGATTCAGATGTGGATAAGCGTATCACGAAATCGATTATTTCTATGTAGAATATTCTGGATAGTAATGGCATAATTTTGCTTACAGACAGACGTAGGACAGACATTGTCAAAGCTTACAGACAGACGTAGGAAAAACACTGTCAAAGCGGAGATTAAGGTACAGGTCAGTGAAATACACCGGTAGAGTTTACTACAGAAAGTCACAATAAACGCAGAATACTTTGCAAAAAAAGAAATTCTTGAAGGATTTACATTTTTTTTCTAAAACAGACGAGACTGAATAAGTATATATAAATATCATCATATATCACTAGACACCAAATGACTGTCGGATGATATAAATATATAACTAAAAGAAAGAAATTTGATTGTTTGTTGTTGTTTGTTGGGATTTTAGACCGTAAACTGCTAAGGGTCATTAGCGCCATCAAAGTAAAATCAACACATTCTTCAGGTGTTAAAGATAATCATAAATCCATACACACTTTTACACTGTGTATGGCCGAACTTGGGATCTTATTGTGTTTCATTATCCAGTGGATCATCAGCATATATATATATATATATATATATATATATATATATATATATATATATATATATATATATATATTCCTATGAGTCCACGGAGAAAATGAAACACGATAAGTTCCCAAGTGCACTTTCGTGTAATAATCACATCATCAGGGGAGACGCAAGAGAGACTCTCTCTTCTGTCTCCCCTGGACTCATAGGAATATCTTGATCACGCGCAAAATTGTGATCCTTTCCAATATATATATATATATATATATATATATATATATTGGATGTTTTGGCTCTGAGTGAAACGAAGCTCAAGGGTAAAGGGGAAGAGTGGTTTGGAAATGTCTGGGGAGTGAAGTCAGGGGTTAGTGAGAGGACAAGAGCAAGGGAAGGAGTAGCAATACTCCTGAAACAGGAGTTGTGGGAGTATGTGATAGAATGTAAGAAAGTAAATTCTCGATTAATATGGGTAAAATTGAAAGTTGATGGAGAGAGGTGGGTGATTATTGGTGCATATGCACCTGGGCATGAGAAGAAAGATCATGAGAGGCAAGTGTTTTGGGAGCAGCTGAATGAGTGTGTTAGCGGTTTTGATGCACGAGACCGGGTTATAGTGATGGGTGATTTGAATGCAAAGGTGAGTAATGTGGCAGTTGAGGGAATAATTGGTATGCATGGGGTGTTCAGTGTTGTAAATGGAAATGGTGAAGAGCTTGTAGATTTATGTGCTGAAAAAGGACTGATGATTGGGAATACCTGGTTTAAAAAGCGAGATATACATAAGTATACTTATGTAAGTAGGAGAGATGGCCAGAGAGCGTTATTGGATTACGTGTTAATTGACAGGCGTGCGAAAGAGAGACTTTTGGATGTTAATGTGCTGAGAGGTGCAACTGGAGGGATGTCTGATCATTATCTTGTGGAGGCTAAGGTGAAAATTAGTATGGGTTTTCAGAAAAGAGGAGTGAATGTTGGGGTGAAGAAGGTGGTGAGAGTGAGTGAGCTTGGGAAGGAGACCTGTGTGGGGAAGTACCAGGAGAGACTGTGTACAGAATGGAAAAAGGTGAGAACAATGGAAGTAAGGGGAGTGGGGGAGGAATGGGATGTATTTAGGGAATCAGTGATGGATTGCGCAAAAGATGCTTGTGGCATGAGAAGAGTGGGAGGTGGGCTGTTTAGAAAGGGTAGTGAGTGGTGGGATGAAGAAGTAAGAGTATTAGTGAAAGAGAAGAGAGAGGCATTTGGACGATTTGTGCAGGGAAAAAATGCAATTGAGTGGGAGAAGTATAAAAGAAAGAGACAGGAGGTCAAGAGAAAGGTGCAAGAGGTGAAAAAAAGGGCAAATGAGAGTTGGGGTGAGAGACTATCAGTAAATTTTAGGGAGAATAAAAAGATGTTCTGGAAGGAGGTAAATAGGGTGCGTAAGACAAGGGAGCAAATGGGAACTTCAGTGAAGGGCGTAAATGGGGAGGTGATAACAAGTAGCGGTGATGTGAGAAGGAGATGGAATGAGTATTTTGAAGGTTTGTTGAATGTGTCTGATGACAGAGTGGCAGATATAGGGTGTTTTGGTCGAGGTGGTGTGCAAAGTGAGAGGGTTAGGGAAAATGATTTGGTAAACAGAGAAGAGGTAGTAAAAGCTTTGCGGAAGATGAAAGCCGGCAAGGCAGCAGGTTTGGATGGTATTGCAGTGGAATTTATTAAAAAGGGGGGTGACTGTATTGTTGACTGGTTGGTAAGGTTATTTAATGTATGTATGACTCATGGTGAGGTGCCTGAGGATTGGCGGAATGCGTACATAGTGCCATTGTACAAAGGCAAAGGGGATAAGAGTGAGTGCTCAAATTACAGAGGTATAAGTTTGTTGAGTATTCCTGGTAAATTATATGGGAGGGTATTGATTGAGAGGGTGAAGGCATGTACAGAGCATCAGATTGGGGAAGAGCAGTGCGGTTTCAGAAGTGGTAGAGGATGTGTGGATCAGGTGTTTGCTTTGAAGAATGTATGTGAGAAATACTTAGAAAAGCAAATGGATTTGTATGTAGCATTTATGGATCTGGAGAAGGCATATGATAGAGTTGATAGAGATGCTCTGTGGAAGGTATTAAGAATATATGGTGTGGGAGGCAAGTTGTTAGAAGCAGTGAAAAGTTTTTATCGAGGATGTAAGGCATGTGTACGTGTAGGAAGAGAGGAAAGTGATTGGTTCTCAGTGAATGTAGGTTTGCGGCAGGGGTGTGTGATGTCTCCATGGTTGTTTAATTTGTTTATGGATGGGGTTGTTAGGGAGGTAAATGCAAGAGTCCTGGAAAGAGGGGCAAGTATGAAGTCTGTTGGGGATGAGAGAGCTTGGGAAGTGAGTCAGTTGTTGTTCGCTGATGATACAGCGCTGGTGGCTGATTCATGTGAGAAACTGCAGAAGCTGGTGACTGAGTTTGGTAAAGTGTGTGGAAGAAGAAAGTTAAGAGTAAATGTGAATAAGAGCAAGGTTATTAGGTACAGTAGGGGTGAGGGTCAAGTCAATTGGGAGGTGAGTTTGAATGGAGAAAAACTGGAGGAAGTGAAGTGTTTTAGATATCTGGGAGTGGATCTGTCAGCGGATGGAACCATGGAAGCGGAAGTGGATCATAGGGTGGGGGAGGGGGCGAAAATTTTGGGAGCCTTGAAAAATGTGTGGAAGTCGAGAACATTATCTCGGAAAGCAAAAATGGGTATGTTTGAAGGAATAGTGGTTCCAACAATGTTGTATGGTTGCGAGGCGTGGGCTATGGATAGAGATGTGCGCAGGAGGATGGATGTGCTGGAAATGAGATGTTTGAGGACAATGTGTGGTGTGAGGTGGTTTGATCGAGTAAGTAACGTAAGGGTAAGAAGATGTGTGGAAATAAAAAGAGCGTGGTTGAGAGAGCAGAAGAGGGTGTTTTGAAATGGTTTGGGCACATGGAGAGAATGAGTGAGGAAAGATTGACCAAGAGGATATATGTGTCGGAGGTGGAGGGAACGAGGAGAAGAGGGAGACCAAATTGGAGGTGGAAAGATGGAGTGAAAAAGATTTTGTGTGATCGGGGCCTGAACATGCAGGAGGGTGAAAGGAGGGCAAGGAATAGAGTGAATTGGAGCGATGTGGTATACAGGGGTTGACGTGCTGTCAGTGGATTGAATCAAGGCATGTGAAGCGTCTGGGGTAAACCATGGAAGGCTGTGTAGGTATGTATATTTGCGTGTGTGGACGTATGTACATGTGTATGGGGGGGGGGGGGGGCCATTTCTTTCGTCTGTTTCCTTGCGCTACCTCGCAAACGCGGGAGACAGCGACAAAGTATGAAAAAAAAAAAAAAAAAAAAAAAAAAAAAAAAATATATATATATATATATATATATATATATATATATATATATATATATATATATATATATATATATATATAATATATATATATATATATAAGGATCAAACAAAGGTCTAATACTCATATAAAGCAATCTTGCAGTCTGATATCAACATTCACCTTGAAAAACAACTAAGAAAAGTAATGTACACAGTGAGAATTGATGTTCGCTCAATTATATAAGTGAATGAACCAAAATAGAACAATTTACACAGAAAAATATATAAAAGCTTCATACACTTAGCATTCAACAATCTTACCAAAAACATTGACTGTATTCAGATCCTAAGTTTTTCGAAAGGCTGTGATAATGCTCGTCTCTCTCTCCTCGGCCAGGTATTTGCTCGAAATCTTTTTACAAAGAGGCAATCCATTACCTCTGGAGAAAGAAGATCCATTAACAAGACTTATGATGACAGACACTGGGACAAATGGTAGTGCGTCTCCGTTTAACGTACACAATAAAATCCAGTGCACAGCTCATGTTTATCCCTTGCTCGGTACATAATCCCAGCTGTTTCGTAAAATGCCTTTCTGTTATATCCAGAGAAAAGAGATCCATTAAGAAGACAGACGATGAAAAACTCCAGGCCAGAGAGAGGTGGCGTGTCGCTAGTTTATGCAAACCATAAATCATGAAATGTTCAAATTCCATCATTCTCGAAGCTCTACGAAGAAAACGATAACGATGGTATGAAAGTGGGTTATCATACATCAGTCAGACTGCACCAGCTATTCCACGTAAACCATTTACCAAAGAACTATGTCTTTAAATAGGGTCTCAAAGACTACACTGTAACTATCACCACACTTATGTATAGCTTTGCGAGTTTCCCCAGAACCAGAAGCTGTAATTTATTCTCTGGGTTCAAAAGCAGAGTTAATCAAGCAGGAAGAATAAATTTTTCACAACCTCAGGTCAGGCATTGGAATAGAATAGCTTTTAAACATACGTCATCATGGGAGAGACAAATAACGTTCAGATATTCTGAAGAGATGTGCTTGGCAGGGAGAGACTACATGCAGTGAGAGTTATATATATATATATTGTAACCCCTAGTGCAGTTATATATATATTGTAACCCCTAGTGCAGTTATATATATATTGTAACCCTTAGTGCAGTTATATATATATATTGGAACCCCTAGTGCAGTTATATATATATTGTAACCCTTAGTGCAGTTATATATATATTGTAACCCCTAGTGCAGTTATATATATATTGTAACCCTTAGTGCAGTTATTGTCTTGTGTGACGACTGAAGCTGTTGTGTCCTCAAGTGGTTACCCAGTCTATTACTGACACTCCGAGGGTAGCTGTTAGCAGTGTTTTCCACAAAGACGAGGGAAAAAAACTGTTTCTTTATATATATTTATATTTTCATCAGAGGAAATGCGAACGGTTTTAATTATGTTAGAAGGAGAATAGGATGGTCCGTTTTTTATCATTTCTTGCCACTTGATTGCCATAAGATTCTTTGATATCACTTTTAACCTTTATCTGCTGTCTTTGATATATGCAGTTATTAAGTCTTCTTCTGTTCTTACTTTTCCACTGATTATATTTTCATAAATGTTATGAAGTTTTTGAATTTTCAAATATTTACGAGTATTTTACTTTCTACCAGTGTGTTATGATTCTCCGTTCAACCAAAGTGGTTTCTGTGTTCCAATCTGTTTTCTTTTCTACTTTGGGTTATCTTCTACTTGTTATGAGTTACTCCCATTTCGTACTTTAATCAATCTTACATTTCTACAGTCATGGGTAATTAGCTGGATATTAGACTGGGATTTCCATCATATGTTTATGTATTTCATCTGTGTTGCTTATGGTAAATCGGATGATGCGACAGCGACGAGTTTCCAATCTCTCACCAACCTCTAAAATACGTAATAAGTAATTATGGTATTTATGGTATTTCTATACTAGGTCGAAGATATCATTATCTCTAATTGGCTTGTCAGTAATTGGATGAACCATGATAAGTAGGCCTGTTGAATTTAATTCTTTGCTCATACATTTCATTGGTATTTACTTCCAAAATCGCTTACAGTAAAATTCTTGAGGTTAATGTTGATGTCAAGGTAACAGCTGTGAAAGTGTGTCTGGCTAATTGGATCAGTGAATCCAGCCGTGGGTGGTAACGATATTCGCTGTGAGCCAATCACCGTATGACGTTTCCCAATACTGAGTGTGTTCAGTAGTTATGGGATTTACATTTCTTTTCTTTAGGATTTCATATTTCTCACTGGACGGAAATCCGAGACATATATTTTTGAAATTATACTGAGAAGTCTGATCAATCAGTCAAATCAAATTGCACCTTGTAATGGAGTCTTCCACCTTGAAGCAGAATTTAGAATGACAGACATCAACGGAGAGATGGGGTATGAATAGTACACCACAACCAATGCCGAATATACGCTCAGTCCAAAGGGAACGACAAACCTCTTCCACAGCTGATAGCCTAACATTGGACGTCCAACACACAAAGCCTACACAGCAGCCTATATATAGAGCATTGTTCACATACGTATAGCCACCAAAGTGTACAGATTCATCGTAAAGGAAAAGGATTCTTTGGAAACCTGTAGCGGATCACCCTGCCATTTAAGGGTTCCATGTTGTACTGCATCCCGTCCATGTCTTCTGTCTTTTTCTTCACCGAATGAGGCACAATAATGGCGTGTTCCAATAATGTCTGTTGGAGGTGCTGAGGATAGACTCCATTATGGACCTTCGTGGAGTAGTGGTCAGTGTTTCTGATTGTGCTATCATCCAATGGACCAGCCGGGTTCGTATGATGAATGAGGCAGCCAGCCTGCATCTCTCTCATGCCTCTTTCTTCCCTCGAACATCTAAGGTTCACCTTTCGTCTCTCCCTCCGCTATTAATTTTCCTATCCTGAAGAGTCAGGTCAACAGACACCTGCGAAACCATCATTAATTCCTACTTCGTTTTTTTACATTCATCCAAGTTGGCCTTTAACTGAAGTATGTTATGCTAGCGCCTTGTCTATTACTGTGATATCTGTCTATCTATCTATCTATATATCTATCTATCTATCTATCTATCTATCTATCTATCTATCTATCTATCTATATTTTTGTTCTTATTTTCTATCATACTATTCACTATTTCCCGCGTCATCGAGGTGGTGTTAAGGACAGAGGACTGAGTCTTTGAGGGAATATCATCACTTGGCCCCCTTCTCTGTTCCAGGGAAATCATCCTTACTCTTTGCATTTCACCGGTTCTTCCCCATCTTGAATACTGTGTTCAGCTTTGGTCACCCGACCTAAAAAAAGATATAGAGTGGAGAGAATGCGGCGTCGAGCTAAAAAGATAATTCTCGGGCTGAGAGACAATTTCCATGAGAGCAAATCATACGACATGAATCTATCTATAACTTAGAAAAGAAGAGGGTAAGAAATGACCTCAAAAAAGTATTCGACTTTATCAGAGGCTCTGATAATCTTAATTTATCAAATTAGATATGACTCGATCCTCTCTTCACTCGCAATAATGGAAATAATCTTTTGGGTAAACGTTCTACCTTAAATGAGGCTAATCACTTTTCCTTCAGTGGGCTTCCCATACTACCCTCACTCCTTGCTTCAGTACCACGTAAGATGAGAACCTGGTAGCATCAACTGGTGTCTCTGTAGAGAATGGGAAAGAATGACAGGTCAGTGTATGAAGGATATAAAGGTGGGGAAACTGTAAGATGAGTCGGGGGAAACATCGTGACTGATGGGAGGATGAGACGTACAATGAAGAGATCACAGGAGGCAGGAAGATGTGGCTGGAGGTGTTGGCCAGTTGCCTCCAGCGAGGCGTCATGATTAAGACAATGAATAATAATCTGCATTTCATAATATATAAATCACTGAGAAACAAATATGATATTTGATATATGAACGAAGTATTATGCTTAAGGGTCAGCTTATCATAAGCATATACTTACATGTTGTGGGACTGGAACAGTGGTACGAGCTAGATCAATACCAGCAGATACTGTGGAGGGAATTCTCTTGGGGGACGAAATTCTCATGATATGAACGTCTGTTTTATCGCTCAAAATGTTTCACATGCACCAAATAACAGTTAAACGAGTAGGTATCGTTTCAATAATAAACTAAAAATTGTTTTAGCAATTGATATTGATACGTAAAAGTAAAATAATGTTTTTTTTCATACATGTATTCATATGAACCAAGAGTGTTTGCTGGACCAGATCCAGGTTGTTAATGTATGTAGAAATACTATTTCCTAAAACAATGTCATTTGATTAGGCTCATCTGATTGTTTTGAATGATAAGGATTCACTGACAGTATTTGACCCTTGTGAGGTAATGTACTTTTTCATCGTTTAACGGTATACAAGATTCATTATACCCTACTTCTGCTCATTATAATGGACTGTGTTCTGACGTTGATATAAAAGTGTGTCAGAGAACATGTTAAATGTAAGAAATATGCAACATAACTTGCACGTGCGTTGTGGAGATATAGTATGATATACCAGGTAAAGCTGCAACTTAGATTGTTTTTACCTAGACGAAATTTCGACAGAAAACTGTTTCGTAATGTAGAACGAGACTGAATAATTCCAGCGGTGGTGCAGTTCTATCAGGCGGAGATCTGTTGATACGAGCTGGTGCCCCCTGAACCCCACAGGCGAGCGTGAGTGAGTCAGGCAGTGTGGCACCAGGAGGCTCGCTGACCATCGCACCACGTAATGGACCTCTGACTACCACATAACCGCACACCATGACTAACTTCTCCAGTGGTGAGTACCCAGGCCACATCGCTCGTCGTGTAACCACAACGACCATCTTCAGGCAACACTGTTCAATGCAGCCTTCTCCAGGCACCGCTGCTCAACAGCTACCGTTATGCAAGCCTCTTACAGAGATTAGCTTAAAGGGTCACACACATGATCGTTCATAACCGTAAGTGTCGTCTCCAGAAGCAGCTGGGTGAACTGGGGGCGTGTGAGATTCCGAAACCCTCGAGGAAGCTGTAAGAATCTTAATCGTAACACGGCAACGAGTTCCTTTCTGCTTTATATCATCCTTGTGGCAAACAATTTGTTACAATATAGATTCTCCCCACCACTCTCTCTCTCTCTCTCTCTCTCTCTCTCTCTATATATATATATATATATATATATATATATATATATATATGTGTGTGTGTGTGTGTGTGTGTGTGTGTGTGTGTGTGTAGTGGCGGCGTATTGGTTCTTGATGGCTTCATACTGTAAGCGACAGGTGATGCGCCTCGCTAGTCTGGTCCAAGTCATTCCAATGTATGAGTGAGGTCAACTCTCCTTACTGTTGCAGTTGTGCTGGTAAATGACATTGTCCTCCTAAAGGGACCGTGACCAAGGCGCCCCTTCAGGAGGACAATGTCATTTACCAGCACAACTGCAACAGTAGGGAGAGTTGACCGCACTCATACATTGGAATGACTTGGACCAGACTAGCGAGGCGCCTTATCTGTCGCCTACGGAATGGAGCCATTAATATATATATATATATATATATATATATATATATATATATATATATATATATATATATATGTTTTAACTGACTACGAAACTGCCAATCTGCCTCTGTCTATCTGTCCATCTACCTGTCTTTGAAATATAGCATTCAACTTGCCAGACTGCTAGTTCGCCTGACATACATTAATCAACAACATGTAGTGGTGTTCTGTTTTCCCATGGAAGCTACCGTAGATGAAATGGTCTGGACATATTGAGAGGATGAGTGAAGAAAAAGACTGATTAGGATGTACTTGGCAGAAGTGGAGGGAACTAGAGGCAGGGAAAAACCGAAAGGGACATGGAAGAATGGTGTAGAAGAGGCTATGGGGTACCGGGATTTGAATATTCATCAAGAGGGTATCTGAGGAAAAGTGTTGTCTTCGCTGATGAAGAGAGAGATACTGAGGATATGACACAGAGGTATAAATAACAGCAATCGAACCTTTCTTCTTAATGCATACGTATGGCCTTAGATATTCTAAGCTAATCGGAAAGGAAGGTCCTGTGATATCTGAACTTAAAGTCAAAGTTTATTATCATGAAAACTTGATGTATGTGCTATAAAATCATGGCTTGTGCCTGTTTCTTGCTTTCATACATAGCAATTTTACCATCATTCTTAAGTACTCCAAGGTTACATTTTCATAACTTCTTTACGTTTAATATAACTAATGGTAACAATTCACTGGTGCTTTAGCACAACTTTCTGACGTGTACGGGTTTCGAACATGGTAATTAAGTTAACGTAATCCTCGTTTTTGTTTTGACTATTGATATCGATTTAGGATATCACAATCACCTCAAGTTCTCCAGTTTATAAACGCTATTCCAAGAGAAGCTGCATGTCCCTGCAGCACAAGTAACGAGTCAACCATAATTTCAAAAAAAGAATCTCATTTCAGTGGATTTGCTCGAATGCAGAGTGTTCTACCTGCCTCGCAATGTTGTTATATCTGACACAGCGTGTCTAGTGTGTGAGGCGCTGCCGGCTGGAGTGAAGGGAGCAGTGCATCACAGTCTGGTGTGTGAGGCACTGCCGGCAGGAGTGAGGGAAGCAGTGCATCACAGTCTGGTGTGTGAGGCACTGCCGGCAGGAGTGAGGGAAGCAGTGCATCACAGTCTGGTGTGTGAGGCACTGCCAGCCGGAGTGAGGGGAGCAGTGCATCAAAGTCTGGTGTGTGAGGCACTGCCAGCCGGAGTGAGGGGAGCAGTGCATCACAGTCTGGTGTGTGAGGCATTGTCATAAAGAATATGAGAAGCAGTGTAGCATTGTTTAGTATGTAAGGCACCGTCACCAAAAGCGTGAGGAGTGGTTCAGCATGGTCTAGTGTGTGAGGCACTGTTGTTAGGAGTGTGAGGTATCAGATGAGTGGTCTATCTCCACTGTTTCCTGCTTTTGTGCAAAAAAGTATGAGCTGCGTTTACCAGAGTATGAGTGAATTAACTGTGACTGGGTAAGTGTGTTCTGTCATATGAATATTGTTGTTTTAGAAACCAATGCAAATTCAAAAGCGGTGTAGTTCCACGCAATATATCGTTAGACATTTCGCTGTGAGAGGTCATGAGGTGGAAGGTGGACACATCTAGAGAAAATGTCGTAAGTTATGCATAAGTGAGGAGTTTACGCTGGGAGCTGCACAAGGGTAAAGCAAAGAAAATTACCCAAAGTTTGTATTACTGGAAGGAAAGAGAACGTACGATATACATGTATAGGTAGGTTAGTAGGGTATCTGAGTTCATGGCAATGTTACGGGAATATGAGAACTAAGATGTATCAGAAATCTTAAAAATGATAATGTAATTGATGATGAACTTGGTATAGAATTGTTACAAAAAGGAAAATGATATATATATATATATATATATATATATATATATATATATATATATATATATATATATATATATATATATATATATATATATATATATATATATATATTTATATATATATATAAATATATACATATATATATATATATATATATATATATATATATATATATATATATATATATATATATATATATATATATATATATTTGTTTATTTATTTATATCGTAAAAGAGATGGCCTTGATAAGGCATGCAGTGTTTCAGAGTGAAAACAAACTGAACATTTTGTATAACTAACGGGGAACAAATAATGGCAGTTTTGGATCTGAAATGATATCTATCGTCTGTGTTTAATTTATCTATACTATTGCCTTCAACGATTCCTAATCAATTTATTTTGTATGTTAACAATCCAGTTTCTGAGAGCATATATCGCCTAATTTCCAGTAACACTTTTCCCCACGTGTTTGTAGCCATTACTAAGAGGGATATCTGAATCTAAAACACAGTATCTGGCTAGATGAAAATCATCAATGCCTCTGACAATTTTGAATCCATTCACAATGGCTTAGCTTCCCAGACCCATGTACTCGACAACGGAGTGTCCCAAGCAGCAGTTCTTCCTCCATCCTTCTTTAGTCCCCTTATACACAACCATCCACGAACATTCATACGCAAAAATGCGAAAATCTTTTCATATGCAGACGACCTGATAATCACATCAAAACACCCAGACACTAATCAACCTAACTTGTAACATTATATCACACAATCAGAGGAATGTAAAAGTTAGTTAAACCTTAATGGTAACTTTAGTCAAGCGTGTGAAAGTTAGTAAGGTTTCTGGAACTGCTTTGGTGATCCTGTATAAAGGGATGTGAAATGGCTAAAAAGGCTCTTGGGTCAAGACGAGGATTGCGAGCATCAGTGCGATGGTTGTAGTGACTCTGGTGGGAACGCGGAGTATGAAGATTAGAAATCACTCAGCCAGTATTGGTCAGGTCAAGGAGTAGGAGACGTGTGGAACGAACTCGGTGAAGACGAAGAGTTTAAGGGTCAGAGAAACAAAGGGAACAAAACGGTTAGTGAAAGGATCAATATATGACAAACGAGGATTAGAGAGGTTCGAAATTTTTTACTGGAGACTTTTTTTTATTTCCTTCTTGAAGTAAGTGTATGAATATCATTTTCTCTCTCCTGTGTACTCCTCTAAATCAAAGTTGGTATATCTAAAAGGAAGGGACGATAACCAGTGTCAATTTACTTTATAAAAACATTCTTCGTTTTCATATTTAACAGAATTTTCATTAACTCCTTTTGTGTCATTCAATAGTGCATAAATGTTACAAAATAAACAAATTTCTGAAAAGAATAGAAATGACGTCCTTACTTCTCACTGCTAATGTCCTACATACTTTTCACTATCAATGTCATCTTCATATCTTTCTGTCACTGTTGCCTTTAGATCTAAATGTTATCTTACTTTCACCTCATTATCATTGCACTCTCCTTTCATCGTCACATTCCTCCTTAAGCTCCACAATCAGTATCCTCACTTCTCACTATGCCCGTCGTCCTGCCCTCTCCCCTCTCACACGCACATACATAAATCGGGGACATAAAAGTGTTCCCCGGGCCTGTGGAAACTCATCTGTCTCTTAAAATGGTTAATGTGTGACTATAAAAACGTGAGACCGAATATTCCCCCATACTGTATAGCAAATTATGTTATGGTTATATGTAATATATTCACATCAAAGTATGAGAGAGGTTTCAGATTTAGATGATGTATTTTAGGTGTTCGTCTTGCAAAAGAACGAAAGCGAAGTTCAGGCAGTGATGCATCAGAGTGATGTAAAGAGGTTCGCGACGTCTGGGTCGAACTGTGTGGTGAGCGATTCTTGTTTTACTGCAGCCCCGTTGCTCGTTCCCCTTAATACCTTCTGAACTACCATTGTCTTTGTGTTCGAGTTTACACCAGTCGACAGTGTAAGTTGCACTTCGCCAAGTGAGTGGCGGTAAGTTTATAAGGATACTGTACCTCAGGCAACAATGTGAGCTGGAGTTAACCATGAGAATGGTGAGAGAATGCATATCAGGCAAGGAGGTTAGCTACATCACACCTTGTCAACGGTAGGACAATGTACGAAGAACAATGGTCTTAGTGGTACGGAAATATATGAACATGTGAACAGTATGACTGTTTAGCTCGCACAAAATGATAATATACTTATGTAACACTATGATAATCATCTTATTATGCAAAATGTGGGAAACTGTACCACAAGCAACTGCGTAAGTTGCAGCATGTGATGAGTTGGTGGAACTTAATTCACAGAGCTGATAGCCTTCCACGAGAAGGGAAGCAAAATGTTTCATGGGCTAACGACACAATGCTGGGTTGCTGAGTCGTCATTGGTAACTTCCCTGAATTGCAAGCAACAGTATTTCCCTTGAAGGTGGATGCATGTTACTAGCTGCTAGGTCACTACTGCTGCTGATACTACCGCTCACTCATTGCTAAACTCTCCTACCAAAAGGGACTGGACGTCTTCTTTTCTGAGAGGGTATTTGTCTGGCCAAGTTGAAGTTCTCTGTTTACTTTGCGTCGCTTGAGGCTGAAAGGTGCTAAAATGCATCCGAAAACGAGGACTTCAAATTGAAGAGAATTCTGTTGTGATCAACATTTTATCGCTTTTTTTTTTCCTTTATACCATTCCTGAAAATCCAGGGGGAGTCCTGTAACACATTTGGAACCTAACATGACCTTCTCTCTCTCTCTCTCTCTCTCTCTCTCTCTCTCTCTCTCTCTCTCTCTCTCTCTCTCTCTCTCTCTCTCTCTCTCTCTCTCTCTCTCTCTCTCCCGTCGTCGACATCCTCGTCAACAGAAACTTTGAACATTTAGTAAATCTCAAATTACACCAAAGAACTCAGTTAAGAAAGTTTCCGCTATTTGTTATATCTTACGAAGCTTCCGGCAGGTCTAGGAGATTTATATCAATGTGTATACATGCCATACCGACTCATGCTGCAAAAGTTCTAGTTATTAGTTAGTGATGATCAGTTTCTACAACATATTGTTAATCATCTTTCATTGGATTTATCTTATCAACGAACTTTTCGATTTACCTCCGTACGGATTACATCATAGAATGAATGAAGAATGCATCAGCACGTCCTATTACTTCTTTTTTTTCTTTTTTCACATCATGTAAGTAATAACGAAATATAAACCGAAAAACACTAGAAATTGTGATACATTTAGAGATTTACATAAGACATTTCTTATTCTAGATATCTGTCCAAACAGCCCTAAATCTGAGAAATGTTACAGCATCATCATATATATATAAGAAAAAACTAACAACTGTAATAACATTTATACTGTAGCAATATATAATGATCATGCCTAGAGAGCGTATGTACATTCTCTTCATCTGCAGGGAGTATGTGCTTATACGTTATGTAGTGGAAGTGCATATACTTGATATAAGCATACTCTGCATTAAACACAAACACATTCCTTGCAACAGACATTACTACACCATGAAATCATCGTTCTCCTTGAAACACACATGCACGTAATGGCTGGCTTATCTTAAAACAATGAAGGCTATACCAGCGAAAAATGTATTACGACTAGTAAGATGTGCATAGAATGATTACACAAATGTTGGTGTCCATTGTAGTCTTGTAAACAAACTAGATAGCGATTGTACCATTTTTAATCACATTCTCATCGTCAGGATTCACAATAGACAAAAAATTCTTACTGATCTGTGGAAAGAACCCAGCTAACCTGCTCTAAATTGTCTTCGAATAACTTTAGCTTCCTCACTTGCAAGACACTCAGTCAGGTTAGCTCAAAGGACTTAATCAAAGGCAATTAAATCTAGAACAAATTAACAAAATAGCAACACAACTACTGACGTCGCTCAGAAATAAGCCTTATGTAGAAAATCGTTCCGACACCTAAACCTAATTTCTGAAAGAAAAAGGCAGACTCCGAGGAAATTTAGTTTTCCAAATCCTAGATAATATCGACAACGTAGCGTACATTAATATCTTTCTATAACAGACAGAGATTCAACGACCAGGAGTAATGCTATGAAATCAAAAGGTCGGAAATGTTATGGCAAAGTAAGGATTTGTCATCTCTCATCTGTAGGGCTGCCATGACACTGAAATGAGTTATCAACTGATACTGTTAATGCGATGACTATCAGTATCTTTAGGTCAAGGATAGACAGATACCTGGTTGATTCCAATGAAAGAATACGTAAGGCTTTTTATTTCAAAGTTCTTTGATTATAAAGGATTGGTATTTTATTTTTCAATTACATGAAGTTGAAATACATGAATAGAAAACTTTATTATTATTATAATCATCATTATCATAGTGATTATTATTATTATTATTATTACCATTATCATCATTATTATCATCATTATTATTATCATTATCATTATTACTATCATTATTATCATTATCATTATCATTATTAATAGTATTATCATTATTGTTATTATTATTTGTATAATTACTATTATTATCATTATTGTTATCATCATTTGTATCATTACTATCATTATCATTATTATCACTATCATTATTATCATTATCATTATTATTATCATCATTATCATTATTATTATTATTATCATTATCATTATCATTATTATTATTATCATTACAGTCATTATACAGCCGATGACCTTCTTTACAGGCCGTGTGCAGCTTGAAGGCTGCGCTCCAAACAGAAGCAGGGAAATTATGTACTCCTCTGGAGTGAAAGGTTCCCCGACGAAACCGTACATCTTTATCGCCCACTGACGATGCTCCAGCCTCGCCAGTGATGATCTCCAACCACGGTGTAACCACACGCAGGCGGAGTCCGGTAGCACGAAATATGGAGATGCTGATTTAATCGAAAGTCTAAGAAAAATGAAGTATTCACAGAATTTAGAAGACAGGAGAAAATACTTTCCTTAAATTGGTTTATCCTCTGCAGATTCCCCTCCTATCAAATATGAATGAACCCATTTTCTGTTCACACTTCAATGCAAAGGTCAATCCTTATGCAAAGGTTCCTGTGATATCTGTTTACTTAACATAAAGGGGAGTATTGCCCTCCATGACACAATCAGAGTGTCGATGTTTCATGTTAAGTTGGTAATGATACATCAGGGGGAGGAGTTGAATGCTTTTGTTTCCTCCAGACCCAATGAAATGCATTTGTCTCTCGTTGAAAGCTTGCAGAGAGTGTTGGGGTTGGAGAGTCTTCAAGACACAAAAGTTACCAGATGCGGAATCATATGTAAATGAATGTCCATTATAAGATGTTCAAAAAGAAAACAAACATTTTGTGAATCTTGCAACAATTTTCCGAATAACACCCATGAATTGAGCAAGAGTCGAGGAAAAGTCAGATAACAATGCAGAAACATTAGAGAAAAGTAAGGCTCTTGGAACTTCAAGGCTGCATTCTGCTTAGGGAGAAAGAAATGATGGACACCTTTTGTATTCCAAATTGTACTCCTTTTAGTCAATTGACGGTGATGCAAGGAATGGAGCTCTAAGCCCAATGTTGTTTATTGCACTAAGCAATGCATTACTGAATTTTCAATCCCAGAAAGTCCTAGGAATATCACTTAAGCATAATGATGGTCTTGTACACAAAGTTGGAGAGCTACACGCTTTCTAACTTTCATATCTTGATTTTAATGTTCTCCAAAACAGTCTTTTCAGTCTCTTCACTCACATTTTTTTTTTTTGTCCAAAACTTATTTCGTTAGGATATGTCATCATATCATCATTTCTGTTTTTCTTGTCAACGTAAAGTATTTCTCTGCAGCTCTGGAAACTTTCTGCTAAGCTGTAATAGTTCCTGCCTCATCGTCTTGCCAGCTAGCTGGTTGGAAATGAAATGCCGGAGACGGAAGCGTTTGTGTTTTCATCTTTTTGCTTACAATAGTCTCTCTTTTCTTGCTTCATATGGTTTCCCTACGCTTTCGACTCAGTAGAGATATGTGTTTATACTTCCAGCATCTTAACTGCATCTGGCAGCATCTCTAAATCTTTCCACGCTGTTACCATCAGTTATACTGTTGATGCAGTAGTAACAGTACTGTATGATAACCTGGCTGTTTCTATCATACGTCTGGCACCCCTGAGCCCAAAAATATAAGCCGATGTTCTCGACAAAAAAGGTGTGGCTGATGGGGAATTTTCATATGGACTCCTACTTAAGAGGAAAACCTACATTTTCTATTGCTTTAGTTTTGGTCGTATATCACAGAGTGGATCTTCCTTATGGCAGAAAGAAACTAGAATGGACATTATCGTAAAATGAGTGAATCTATCAATAATAAGCTAATTAGGATGAAACTCTTAATTCTGCAGCGATGAATCGTTAACTCTTTTAGTGAAATGGTCATGTAGGTTATCATTATTTAGTACCTCAGGTGAAATCATTGAGGTTCCTGTTTCATGATGATGTAACAAGGATTATAGGCGAGAGTGGCGTGACAAGAGGATTATTAGTAACGATGGCGTGATGTAGGATTGTGAGTAACGTTAGCATGACTGAGAGATTACACTAATTATGATGCAATTTTCCAAACCTTAAAAAAATTACCCACCCACTAACCACTTGACCGCCATAGCACTGTCACTTGGTTACGGTAGTTGTCCGTCAGTCTAACCTCTGGTTGATTGGTTAGTTGGTTGATTTGGCCCAAGGCCTCTCAACTACCAGGATCACCAAGATGTTAAAGTCAAGTTATAATTATCTTTCGAAAATCTCGGACACTTTCTTTCTCTGTTCAAGATGATTTTAAGACCAATCACGTTCTCACAGCATATGTAGTCCTTGATTGTCACCATTTATCTAACAATTATGATACTAATACTAATACTAATGCTAAAACTTATACAGACTAGTCATTCATCTTCCATGGTAAGGATGATACATTGGAAAAATTATCCGGGAGGTATCGCTGTTGTGTGACGGTTCTACACTTACGCTGTGTACTTATGAATACACGAGCACATAAAATCTTATCAGCATTTGTCTTATCTATCTTAGAGGTGTCATTCTGAGTAAAAGAGGTCATTGTAGATATGGATCCAGCAAGATTTCCATCCACCACAATTGATTCTGAAAAGATATACAAGTGTCAAAAACGCGGTTGTAAACTAAGATATTCCTGTAATGTGGATGGCAAAGACAGTCTTGCTGAAGGCTATAGAAACTCAGCGACTGACTCAATATTCAAGTCAATGGTTACAATTAGACGTACAGAAACAGACTTCTCGGTAACACAACAGTGGGTCACGTTTCAAACGAACTGAATGGTTAATGACTTCGCTGTTTTGGCTGATTTCCGTATATCATTCAAGTATTCTCCAGCACTTAAGCAATGTGTTTCTATTGGTACTGACTCGGCAAAATTACCTACACGTTTCCTCATTTGCTCTGGCAGTCATTCGGATGCTCTATCCAATACTGAGAGAGCAAGGCGCTGTTGATGTCTTGAACCATCCGCTGCCAAGGATGAGGTGTTTCAGCCAGACAGAGACAAGTGGGTACTACGTCCGTTGCAGCAGTCTCTTTATCCAGGAAATTAGAGATTAGTCATTCTTTCCTTTCTAGGCCACAGTAATCTCTCTCTCTCTCTCTCTCTCTCTCTCTCTCTCTCTCTCTCTCTCTCTCTCTCTCTCTCTCTCTCTCTCTCTCTCTCTCTCTCTCTCTCTCTCTCTCTCTTTCAGGATATGGACGGGCTACAGTGACTGATTATCGATCATTTCATGTACGTAATCGTACTACGTGAAGTGTGGACAGTCACCCCTGCATCACTACACACTCCCCTCCTCACCACCCACGCCAGGACAGACACCCTGCCTTCATTATGGTCTACGCTTATTTCGTATTTGTTAGGTATTATCTTGGCGAGTCATTACACTAGTGATAGGCTGATTATAATGCTTAATTTGATCTGCGATGACTTTTTTTTAATTGGTTACAGACAGTAAAATCATCTTGCTAAAGCCTAATCATGTCCTGTTTCCAGAAAATCTGTCTTTTCATGTCAGTATCTTTGAAGCGACTGACACTCGAGTATTTTGTATCACACGTCTTTCGTCTATTACGGGCATTTTCAACATTGTTCAGGCTAGGCACAAGCATTAGTACAACGCACCCCACTTCAGTGTACTCACATATTCTTGCTTCCAGGCAAAAATTCGGGCTTTCTCTTTCTGAACTACAGATGAAAGAGATACAGCTCCTAGAATAGAAATTTCCAGAAGAACGTGGCAGCTAGGGAGAGTAAAGAAAGAACATCCTTCCCTAAAGATACCCTGAGGCACACTGAGGCGTGATACTGGTGTTCAAACTGCTCAAACAGAAACACTTAGTCTCAGTAACCAGATGTGCGATGACTTCACCCTTAGCTGTGCATCGCCTGTGAAAATATATGGGGTCACACAAGTTTTATTGTGGCCACTGTGTATCATCAGTGAGAAATGTGATAACGAGCGCAGTTTAAGTAAAGGGCCGACCAGCGTTTGCTGAAGTGTTCGTGCATTTGGAGAGGATGAGCGATGAGAGAATGACAAAGGAGATCTACATATCGGATCAGGAGGGTGCAGGGGAGGCGGGGGGAGGGGGAATTGGAGATATCATGGATGAATAATAAAGGCTTTGGCATATCGGGACCTGAATATTTAAGAAGGCAAGAGACATTCGATAGAGTGAATAGAGTTATGTGGCATATCTGTGGACAACGTGCTTTAGATAGGCTGAACTGGGCAATCTGAAGAGATCAATGTAAATCGTTTAATAATCTTTGTCATTTCATCACACTTGAGTTTTATAGAAATGAAATTTCAGTTTCTAGAGGACAGATGTAAATGGGACTGCTGTCACTTTGTGTAAAGGATTATGAAAAACATTACTTTCGTTTCCTTCAGAAATATTGTGGCTTTGTTAACAATCGAACCAAATAGCAAATAGAAACTTATTGTACTGAGATGCTATTGGTTGATTGGATGAATATCAAAATAAGTCTTATGAATTCGTCTCTCTAATTACAAGTGGAGTAGCCGTAACTAGAAAAAGGAAACCACTGAAAAAGAAAAGCTACGTAACAAGTGGATATTGAAAAGGAAATTAAAAGATCAGGAGGAGGCATGAAGGAGAACGACCAGGCCATGATGGGGATGACAGGTGGCTGCCTCTGGGACGTCAAGGTGCGTTCCAGTAATCTGATTTTCCAGGATCCTGCAATCCCTTCGTGCCACCTGGACCATTACGAAGGACTTACACGACGACACCAGCAGCGGCCAGGGAGGAAAGATAAGAAGTTTCAGCCAAATGATTAATGTTCCTTTTCTATATTCTCTCTCTCTCTCTCTCTCTCTCTCTCTCTCTCTCTCTCTCTCTCTCTCTCTCTCTCTCTCTCTCTCTCTCTCTCTCTCTCTCTCTCTCTCTCTCTCTCTCTCTCTCTGTAAGAAGTCATTCAGCATATGATGATGGCTTGAGTCTGAGGTATGCATTCTCATATACCAACACTGAGGACCAGAGAGGTAAATGCACTCTTTAATGTATGATTCACGGGCTCGGTTCGTTATATGAGTGAACGTTCTCTTTGAAATCTGATACGTTTATTATCAAAATGATAATGGGGCATTACTTAGACTGTACAAGTTCAAGACGGAAGTGCAAAGTGAGTGTTGTGTAGCTTCAAGGAAAAAAACAGCTTTAAACTGAAGCTTAGATAAAGCTGACGATAGCACTGGTGAGGGAGAGTTTTTGAGCAATCATAGTCATTCAGGGATGTACGGAAAACTCTCTTCATGAGCATAAAACTCAGGTTTACTTCAAAGACGTTATCAAAGTAAGATGCAACATGTTATGGTAATTCACACGCCAATCAAACTAACTTTATGTACGTAATCCAGTTCTCTAAAACTCTTTGTGTTCTCACCTCTCCTTGCCCTAAGCTACCTGTCTGTTCCCTCACTTAACTATCCAGTCAAGCTTTTGTCTTCAGTTATCCCACTCCTCTCCCTCTGTACTGTACAACTATTCCATCCATGTGATCTCACATTGTTTTCTCTCTCCAGCTTTCTTATCCTGAATCCCCCCCTAATTCTTGCCTGACCAATCCTACAGCTATAGCAACTCATATCCTCAGCTCTCATAGAGCTATTCCTCCGGGTTATACAACTGCTACATTATCAGTCTGGTAGGAGATTAAGTCGCAGGTGTGAAACTACAGGTGTGCCCGTCCTTCAGTCTGCCAAACAATTAGTATAATGTATGTCGGTCTGTTAGTCTTCATCCCCGTCCTCCACCATGTCCATGTCTGTCAGGCTGTAGATCAATAGTTTCTTTGGGTTCAATCTCTTTTTTGGTTCTGCTCCTTCAGTCACTCAACTTAAGGTGAACATGAATGTTGAATGTGAAAGAAAGGGCAAACTAATGAACAACAACTACATAAACAATAGAAAATATACTTGATAATATTAACAAAGAAATAGAGAACTGGAAAAGCTCATAAGTGATGGAAAATGTATGGCCTTG